>NW_027500173.1:0-25154 GCF_021521415.1 Bidens hawaiensis
GTGTGTTGTCGATCCAACTATCCAATGTATTGTGTTTAAAGACTAATGACCTACTCCTAAATTCACTGAACATGTCTATTACAGGATTGAATCGTCGGCCTCCAAAGAGAGGAGGCGTATATTACACTACCAAATATCATTGGGTCAAATGTCATTTGATAACTATCCAAGATATTAATCAACGATCTTAGACTAGGTATTGATTGCTCCATTTGCTTGTGCCACTGTTGGTATTGTTTGTCGATAGGTTGAACAATGAGGTTTTTTTTTTTTTTATAAATTTTGGTGAAAAGTATTTATTAATGGATTATTTAAAATATATTTACCAAAATGAGTTTTTGTTTAGTTGAGAATAACACTCATTTTGATAAATATTTTATAAATAACCTATTTTTATAAATATCTTTGTCACTAACGCATTTAAAGGGAAAAAAAAACAAATACCTTAATTGTGTTGCTAAAAAAACAAATGCTTTATCAATGTTGTTAAAACCTGACCAAATGGTATGGTGGCAAATGGCAAGTGATGGTTAAATCAAAGAATCGCTTAACCATTTTTATTTTGTTTTTTAATATCTATTTGAATCACTAACATGCTACTGGCCTATTCAATCAATTTTTATTTCGCTCTCAAAAGGAAACTCATCATACTTGAAAAACTCTTTGATCCAATCTAAAGCCCTCTATTTTTTTTATCACATATAGGACTTAAACCCAATAATTAAATTAAAGTATTTGAATACCTAATTTCAACCAGTTAGGCTAATGATCGCTGCAATCACTTAACTAGTTGGAAGTTGGAGCATTTTTAAGCAAACAAAATTTTCAAAATAACTTTTTTTTATAAGATTTGACCTTAGGAATTTTTTTTTGTGGGGTGGGGGGAACCTTCTAGGTGGTTTAGAAGACCCTTTGTATTTATAGGTGGTTTGTTTATTTTATTTTTTGTAAAATAGATAACTCGTTAAGGAGGGGGGGGGGGAGCTACGAGTTTAACCACCAACATAAACTCACAATGGGGGGCAGCGAGTTTAAAGGAATCCTGACAAAACTTTTAAACTTGTAAGGGGGGGGGGGGGATCGAGGTCTGAATACATCAAATCACTTCAAAAATTACTCATGTTTTTATTCTATGCATATGTTTAGAGTAGGAATCTTACAACCCATTTGCAAATCATATGTTTTTTATTCTCTCTGTATATTTTATATATCAAATCATTCCCTGTGCTGGTGTTGAATGAATATAGGTCTAGTTAAGAAAAGTATAGTTAGTGGTGGAGCCACATAGTGACCACCGGGTTCGGCCATCATTTTTTATTTTATACTAGCAGCCAGGAGAGCCCGCGCGTTGCGGCGGGTAAACTTTGTTGTTGCGATGCAACGAGAATTTAGTGGCATCAGTTCGGTTTGTTATGATACGGTATTAATAGGTTTCATTAAGATCAGTTTATAGCATAATAAGGTCAAAGAGGCATTTGAAGCAGTGGTTGGTTATACCAAACAACCTTTAAACAAGTCAAAGGGCTGCAAATTCGTTTTGTTATAGGGGACAGTTTTGGAATCAATTAGTCACAACGCAAATCAAATAAAGAATTAATTCATCTTCGGGTAAAAAATTGTGGCTACAGGTTTATTAGCATCAAAGGACAATGTCAGGTTTGTTGATACAAAAAGAATTGTTAACGGGTCAGGTGACGGGTATTTGCTAACCAAGCAACTAACAAACGGGCTAGGTTTGAATTTAGCAGATCCAATAATTGGAAAGAATAAAATAATAATCAACTTCAGGCTA
Source organism: Bidens hawaiensis (assembly GCF_021521415.1). Taxonomy (NCBI): domain Eukaryota; kingdom Viridiplantae; phylum Streptophyta; class Magnoliopsida; order Asterales; family Asteraceae; genus Bidens; species Bidens hawaiensis. The sequence goes on from NW_027500173.1 coordinate 1,793, forward strand.
AATAAAACAAATTTCAAATGAATATTTCTTGAGAGAAAAAAGTCCCGAAATAATGTCAAATCACTACAAATTTTTTGGATGTTTTATGCAATAAAGCTTTAAAATGCATCCTTACTACAGCAACCCGATTGGTGATTGTTGAGCCATAGGGAATAAATGAACTCCTATAGTTTTGCATTTACAGTAACCTGCTCCGGTATATTCAGTAAATCAATTATTTTAAAAGTAAAAAAATGTTTATATACATTTATCACACATTTAGTACATACCTTGTAGTGTAATGATTCAATCTTCTCATGTGTTTGGTTCGCATCAGTTGTTTCATACGACGTTCTTTATCTGCTCAAGTCAGCGGCAACTCTTCTGTTACGTTTGTCTTCACATATTTATATACATTTTAATCAAAGAAGCATATAAGTTGGAGATATCTATAGTTTCAAAATATGTAAAATTTTCAAGTCATAGCTGCACTTCGAGGTCAATAAGACTACATAAGATCCTCAACAGGTTGTGTGTCACCATATAAGCTCTCTTTGACCCGTTTGAAGTCAACTCCATCAAAAGCTAAATATCAAGTTTCTACATGACAACCCCGTTAGCCAACTAACCCGTTTAAAATATTGAACTGTTACTCGAATGACATGTTTAAAAGTTGACCCGTTTAGAACTTTAACCCGTTACCGGACGTGACCGTTTAAAATTTTGACCCGTTTTCCACCCGTTAGCCAACTGACCCGTTTAAAATATTGGCCTGTTACCCGAATGACCTGTTTGAAATTTGACCCGTTTAGAACTTTAACCCGTTACCTGACCACACTTAATGTTAAAGAAAGTAAAAAGTAGCATTAAAAGTAATCTACGACGATGACCAATATTAAAATTTGAGTAATTTTTGTAACAAGTGTGAGTGAAAGGTGGTCTTTATTGAGTGAAACATTCCCTAAAAATTATAAACTCTTATTAACTATAAAACATCAACTATTTATCTAGAGACAATTGACAAGAATCAGTTGTTAACCGTAGCCGTTAGGCAACTGTCATCCAAATTAAGAGCTATAATAACCCCAAAAATCCCACTTTGGTCCAAAAATGCAATAAATTGATTCTGAGTGAACAACCTGTATAAAGAGTTCCAATTTTCACCCATTAGCCAACTGACCCGTTTAAAATATTGAACTGTTACCTGAATGACGTGTTTTAAATTTGACCCATTTAGGACTTTAACCCATTATCTGACCAGACCGTTTAAAAATGTGACCCATTTTTCACCCGTTAGCCAACTGACCTGTTTAAAATATTGAACTGTTAACCAAGTGACCTGTTTGAAATTTGGCCCGTTACCTGACCAGACTGTTTAAAAATTTGGCCCGTTACCCAACCGAGCCAATTAAAAATGTCCCAAAAGTTAACCGTGTGACCCAATTTTGTAGAAGCTTCCAATTTTAAATAACTAAATATATGGCTCTGAACCTTAAGTACTCTCTGTAAGACAAATGATTGTGCTTCGATTAAGCATAATAACTAAAAAACTGTAATGAGAAGGTAAAACCATAACCTGAAACAACCGATAGACAAAGAGTCAGAAAGAAAGAAAATAAGATAAGCGCAACTGGGGGGAATACCGGCTACACAGTTTTTACAAACACTACCCCGGTTACCTAAGCCGGGGCAAGTGAAGTAAATTTTACGAACACTACCCAGTTACCCAAGCTGGGGCAAGTGCAGTAAATAATCGCTCACTGGGAATCACCGATACCCAGTTAGAGAAACGAACAAGACTCCCCCGCCAAACACTCGATGAAGTTAAGGCATGGGCGGAGGCACGTCAAAAGGAATTCCAAGCTGAGTTGGACGAACGCTTGCGTTCCGTCCAACAGGCTGACGAATTCGAAGAATACTGGGACAATGACTCGGAGGAGTCCGACTCCGACGCGAACCCTCGCCATAGGGCAAAAGGGAAGCGTAAGGAAACGGACTCCCAACCGAGAAGGCATTTTGGAGAAGCCTTCAAACCAAAAAACACAGGTGGAAGTCCACGTGACTTCTCCAAAACATTCAGACCAAACGTTGCAAATGCGGGAACGTCCAAATTTGCAAGGGACATTGCAGAAGCAATTGCCCCAAAAAGTGCCAAACAAATGTCCAGCATAGGCACATATGATGGTATATCCGACCCAGATGATCATTTGAACAGATTTATAGCGGGGGCAACCGTCAGTAGTTGGACGGAACCTACGTGGTGTTACATGTTCCAAATGACGCTTGTCGGGGCTGCTAGAGCGTGGTTCGATCGTCTACCGGTCAACCACATCTACGACTGGGCTGACTTCCAACAGAAGTTTAGCCAACACTTCAGCCAACAACGAAAGTATACCGAGGAGCAATGGACAATCCTTAAGTGCATTCGAGAAAAAGATGAATCTTTGCTAGACTTCATCACTCGCTTCAATTCGAAGAAGCTAAGTCTGGGTAACATTAGCGAAGATCTTGTTCGCGCTGCCTTTATTCAGGGCGCGAACGACCCAGAGCTCATCCGCACCTTAACGGGTAAAGATGGCATGCCATCCACATGGGATGCCATCATGACAGCAGCAAAACGCTTTGCGGAAACGGAGAAGCAACTGGGTAGAGATCTCCCACAGAGCACAAACCTCTACACCCAGAAAACAAGAGAAGACAACGTCCTTACCGCCCGATTAAACAAAAAGCGGAAGCTAGGCATTTGGCAGTTAAGGGTAAACTTTGACACCTCATCCGGCTTGCAGCATCGGTTAGGCGGAAGGGATAACGTACAGTCAAACAAGAACTCCAGATGGACGCCGCTCACCAAAAGCGTCACCGAGATATTCGCTACTGAGGAGCTCCCATGGCCAAAGCCTCAAATAATCCGACATTGTCACAATGCTGATCGGAGCAAATACTGTGACTTTCACAGGACAAAAGGCCACAACACCGAAGAATGCATAGACGTAAAGGACATGGTCGAAGCATTTGTCAGAGATGGGACGCTCGCGCACCTCGTGGCGCAATGAACGCTGAGCAGGCTGATGCGTGTAGAACCCCAGCTGGGGAAAACACGAATAAAATTCCAGCTTCAATGTGGAGACTACATGCTGCGTAAATAACGAGATCCCGAACCAGGTGCTTATCGGCTCGATGGCACTCCCATCCCAACAACATGGAAGGGAGCTCAATTACACAGTTTGCATGTAAATCAATTCCAAATTTGTAAAGAAAAGGCCCAGAGCCACTTCTAATGGAAATGATTCTCCTCAGAACATCGACGCTGATGATTTTACATTTATACTTTATGAACTATCAACACTGATGCCGGTTTTCACCGCATACATAAGTGAGTCGTTGCATGGGGAAGGCGGCAAAACCCGCATAAACCCAAAAAACGACAAACCTTCACGCAGGTCAGTTGAAGGGGAAAAGTTCAGTCATCCTACTAAATGAAAGTGCCGGTCTATCCGCATGAATCATGATAGAGGAAACTGAACACTAACCTATTAACAACCGCGCGTCGAACGGTTAATTTATTCAACACGGATATGCCGGTTTTCACCGCATAATTACGTGAAGTCGTTGCGTGGGGAAGGCGGCAAAACCCGCATAAACCCAAAAAACGACAAACCTTCACGCAGGTCAGTTGAAGGGGAAAAGTTCAGTCATCCTACTAAATGAAAGTGCCGGTCTATCCGCATGAATCATGATAGAGGAAACTGAACACTAACCTATTAACAACCGCGCGTCGAACGGTTAATTTATTCAACACGGATATGCCGGTTTTCACCGCATAATTACGTGAAGTCGTTGCGTGGGGAAGGCGGCAAAACCCGCATAAACCCAAAAAACGACAAACCTTCACGCAGGTCAGTTGAAGGGGAAAAGTTCAGTTATCCCATTAAATGAAAGTGCCGGTCTATCCGCATGAATCATGATAGAGGAAACTGAACACTAACCTATTAACAACCGCGCGTCGAAAGGTTAATTTATTCAACACGGATATGCCGGTTTTCACCGCATAATTACGTGAAGTCGTTGCGTGGGGAAGGCGGCAAAACCCGCATAAACCCAAAAAACGACAAACCTTCACGCAGGTCAGTTGAAGGGGAAAAGTTCAGTTATCCCATTAAATGAAAGTGCCGGTCTATCCGCATGAATCATGAGAGGAAACTGAAACTAACCTATTAACAACCGCGCGTCGAACGGTTATTCAAAACAGAGAATTTCTAACAAAAGGATGAGGAAAACCTACACGCAGGTCAGATGTAGGTAAAGTTTAGCCATCCTACTAAGTGCAAGTGACGGTCCTACCCGCACAATCACGAAAGAGGAAGCAAAACTTCAACCTATTATCTACCACGTTCAAAGGTTAACTTATCCTAAATACTTAGAAATTTCAAAAAAGATGAGGAAAACCTCCACGCAGGTCAGATATAGGTAAAGTTTAGCCATCCTACTAAGTGCAAGTGACGGTCCTACCCGCACAATCACGAAAGAGGAAGCAAAACTTCAACCTATTATCTACCACGTTCAAATGTTAACTTATTTTACACTTGGAAAATTGCTAATTTAAACTAAAGTATGCAAGTCATATAACGTTTATAAAGCAAGGAATCCAGTGAAAGTAGCGGTCTTACTCGCAAAAAGATTTATATTTCACAATGATTCATTACAAGAATGGCCGGGTAACTACCCGCCTACAAGAAAATAAATCTATACAAGATAAATCTATCCTAGCAGTGGGAAGGGATCTTCAGGATCAAGCTTCAGGGCCACTTCCACTTGGACCAGCACCATCAGTAGATCGTGGCAGTTCAAGGAAAGCTTTAAGGATAGCTAACCCATCATCAGCAGCAGCAACTTGATTCACCTTCTCCACCACCGGATGCGGGAAGGCGGCGTACTGATTCACTGCTTGGTCGTAAACAGCTTCAGTATCAACATTATACAAAGGGAAGTTGGAAGGCGGGATGCCTTTCTCAACGAACCCTAGACCAAGCAGGAAGCCGGCCTTTTCCCCATCCTCGTGAGAAGCGTTGAGGGCTGCGCTCATAGCATCGTCATAAGACGTCTCTGAGAAGACCCGATGCACAACCTTCAAGAAAACATACAAGTGTCAAAACCTTTTCTATCTACAAAGAAAAGCGTAAAGAAATAAAAAGCATACCTGAGACAACGCTTCTCGAAGAAGCCATTCCTTGGCAACCAGAGCTTCTTGGAGGGCAGCTTGAGCTTCGTTACGGGCGCGTTCGGCTTCACTCTTGTTGAGGTTGGCAAGCAACACTTCTTTAGCCGCAGCCTCTTCGACGCCCTTTAGCTTCCGCTCAGCATGGTCAAGCACCCCCCTCTGGTCCAAGATCTCCTGGAGCTTTTTGGCGTCTTCCATCGCCAAGGCATCATGAGCCTGCTGGAGAGCCTCTAATTTGGCTTTAAGCTCTTCATTCTCCACGCGTAGAGGCTCAGCAACAGCTTCAGCCTTGGTGGCCCTCTCGGTTGCGTTCCTTGCAGTTTCCTTAGCCAGCCGAAGCTGTTCATTAACAGCTTGGGCAGCCTTGGAACGGGCCTCGAGCCGAGCCTGAACTTCAACCTCGAGGGCCTTGAAGGCCTTCTCCTTTTCCACAGCCACTGCGGAAAGCCTTTGGTTCTCCTCCCGGACAGCCCGCGCCTGAGCCACTTCTTTAATGCGAGCTGCTTTTAACTTGTCGTTTTCACGACAAAGCAGCTCGACGCGCGGCTGCATCCGGGCCAGGAGAACCCGAAGCTCATTGGTTAGCCTACCCTCCTGGTAGCTAGCCATGGCTTCCCCCAACGCACCACTGGGAGCAGCGTGACGAGCCCATTCCACGCACTCCACAGGGGTGCGAAGGATTGTTCCTCGGCGAATGTTCCATCGTGGAACATACACTTCATTGGAATCCGACACTGCAAAAAAAAAAAAAAAACACAGCAGTTAGGAAAAGATGATAAAAAAATATATAAAATGGGCCAAAAGAACCCTACGCACCTGTAGGGTCAATAACAGGCCGATAGCCGCCAAACCCATCACCTGAACCCAACGGAAATCCATCCAAGAGGTCAGGCAGATGGGAAGGAGGCAGAGGTTGGCGATAAGCCCCATGCATACCTGAAGGTTCGGCCGTCGTTGCCGATGACGGAGGCATGGTAGAAGCCGCCGCGGTCGCAGCCGCGGAATCCGCAGCAAAAGTAACCGCCGGCTCGGTGAAAGATGCGGTAAAAATAGCACTCACAGCCGGCGGTGACGTCATCACAGCTGGAACAGTCGGCTCAAAGGAGTGAGCAACTGAACCAGCGGAAGCAGGCGCAGGCGCCTGGGTCGTCGCCTCAGGTAGGCTGACCAAGCCTACCGTCATTGGCGGAGAGGTACTCCTCTGCGCTCCACCCTGGAATGCGTCAACATCCACGCCTGCGTAAAGAAGATAAGTATTAATGATGGAAAACTATGAAGTTAAAGATAAAGGAAGTTTGTAGTTACGGGTTTTCTTGAGCCTGAAAGTACGGACGGGCGGGGATGAACCCGATGGAGCCGGCCTCTTCACGCCGGTCACCGATGTCATCCTTGGCTCTCCGGAGGTGACAATCGTCGCAGCCTCCGGAGCGGCGGTCTTATCACCACCGGGATTCCCCGCCACCTCTTCGCTCTCGGTCTCCGAATCAGACCGAGGCGCCGGATCGGCAGTGGAGGCCACCTTCTCCTTCCCCTTCCCGCCGGCAGCCTTCTTCTTCCGCACCAACGGAGGACCATCTGCGGATTCCTCATCAGAACATACGATTAGAGGAATTCCAGCAGAGGTTTCAACATTGAGGGGTCGAGGGTCGAATAGCGCCTTACCTGGCCGCCTGGCGCTCAGGATCTCGTGGCCTAGCGGATAGACCTCCACGAACCGATCCGCCGTTTGTTCTAGGATGGGCAACTCGTTCTCGTCTAGAGCGCGAGTACCCATCCGAGCGGGACCATCAGCCTCCCGCGGGTACATGAGCGACTGCAAGTCGTTCCCCTCTGAAATAAACAGGAAAGAAGTTAGAAGAAATTCTAAATTAACAAAAGGAAAAAGAGCATACCGTAAGGAACAGAGTTCGAACCGTATTCGAGGACGATTGGGATCTTATGCGCATCCGCATCCTTCCACACCCGGCTCATCCCCAGCATCACCATCCCGGACTCCGCAAACCGGTAAACCGGAGATTGGACTCGGGATATCTTCGCAAACCATTCCGCCTCCTGGTAATTGGAGGCGTGAAGGCTGGGAAGTGCTTGCCCGTTCTTGAATTTCATGGCAAGGGGGATGGCGCGAGCGGAGATGTAGAAGAACTCCCGCTTCCACGAGCGAAGACTGCGCTCGGTTGCGCAAATCTTCAAACCCTTAATCCGGGTTATCAACGTATACCACCCCTGGATGCACCTCCAAGAGTAGAAGGTCATCAGGCGGTCAACATAGGGCTCAATGCCCAGAATCCGGCACACCCACTCGAAGTGGCGAACCTTGGCAATCGCCATCGGATGCACCTCGGTCAGGTGCACACCGTGCCTCTCAAGGACACGGTAAACAAACTTTGTCAATGGGAACCTAAGATTCCCATAAACAAAGAATGCGGCATATACCCCGATCTTGCCTCTGGGGGCATCGTACACCGTCTGATGGGGTTCAGGAAACTCAGGCTCGAGAGACTCGAGCATGAACTTCCTGACGACGTACTGATACAGATCGACAGGCAGAGCACACTGGCACTCGCCAGCAGTACTCTTGTCATCGGCTGTAGACTCGAGATCACGTGAAGACATCTTGCAGAAAGAAGAAAACGATTTCAAGGGAATGCTCGACTGAAAAGATGAGTATTCGCCGGAAATCGTTTTGAAGATGAAGAGAAGAGTGAAAGTGTGGATTACAAAGAACCCTCTCCCCCTTTATATACTAATCGCAATTAATGCGATGAATTTAATGCGGAAGAGAGAGAAATCAAAGGTGCAATGAAACTATGACACGTGGCAAAAAGCAAGCTGGCAACAACTGTTGACAGGACGCGTACCATTAATTTCGCGGCCACGCGCCCGAAAAATCGTGCCCACGCGCCTGAAAAAGCGTCTGGAATGACCATGTACTGTCACGTCACCATAACTTCCTGCACGTCCTGACACAGTCAGAAGAAACCGTCGCACGACGTTTCAGAGGTTTGGACTGTTCTTATCCTTTCACCAACTCTTCGAATTTCAAAATTCAAAAAGATTCAAAAGTAAGCGGGAAAATACCCCTTACCTTGGCAACCAAGTAACTGTAAGACGGATGCGGGTACAGTGTTAAGGCAAAACCCTTCACATACCTAGCACCCGCAGGGAATTGAAGCCAAGAATAACTTGGCAACCAAGTAACTGTAAGACGGATGCGGGTACAGTGTTAAGGCAAAACCCTTCACATACCTAGCACCCGCAGGGAATTGAAGCCAAGAATAACTTGGCAACGAAGTAACCGTAAGACGGATGCGGGTACAATGTTAAGGCAAAACCCTTCACATACCTAGCACCCGCAGGGAATTGAAGCCAAGAATAACTTGGCAACCAAGTAACCGTAAGACGGATGCGGGTACAGTGTTAAGGCAAAACCCTTCACATACCTAGCACCCGCAGGGAATTGAAGCCAAGAATACCTTGGCAACCAAGTAACTATAAGACGGGTGCGGGTACAGTGTTAAGGCAAAACCCTTCACATACCTAGCACCCGCAGGGAATGGACGCCATGAATACCTTGGAAGTAAAGTAACCGTAAGACGAGCGCGGGTACAGTGTTAAGGCAAAACCCTTCACATACCTAGCGCTCCGCAGAGAATTGAAACCAAGAAGGATCTTCTGGGCAATGCTTGCGGAAACGGAAATAACATCCCCGCATAGCGGGAACGTCGAGAACTACGTTGTTTGAAGCTCCAGGATGGAATTGGTGGTTTTAACATAATTGATCACTATGTTCAAAACTACCAAAACCTCATGGAGAATCCACACAAGTGGGACTCAACGCTCCTGACTTGCGAGGAGGTTACAGACCTACCCGCATCATACCCAAAGATCAAGCAGGAAACTCGGGAATTTCTGCAAGTGACAAGGACTTCCGCGGGAAGAATCCCCATGAAAAACCTTAAAAAACCCTTTTCAAAACCCTTTGCTTAAGTCCAAAAGTTCACCTCACTATTGATTTTATGGAGTTTCGTTGGAAGCTTCCATCACCAATTTAATATTAAAAGCCAAAAATTCTTATCAATTAATTCAAACACAAGACCAACAACACCACCCAACATATTATTAATACTATTAATAATAATAATAATCCCCTGCTTCTGTTCTTCCCTTCATAGACAACTTCATTTGCATAAGATCATCATTCCATAATGGGTATTTGTGGTGGAAAATCAGCCAATGTTGCTCATGCTTCTTCCACTCAATTTCTAGGTAATATTTGATTATTATTTGTTAATTTTAATTATTATGACTTTGCTCATGCTTCTTCTACTCAATTTCTGGGTACCAGTACTCTAGAAATCACTAGGTGCTAGTCGGGCTGTGGGGGTAAGGACTAGCAACTAATCGAGGATTAATCGAACTGGAATTCATATGTAAATTTTCAAATATACATATATATTACAAATTTTATATATAAAACTTTCAATTTTGACCGATTTTAGATAAATGGGGATTAACCGGCGACAGGTCGGTGGGTTAGCGACTAGCGATTAATCAGCGCCTAGTCGAGAGTTTAACAACCATGCCAGTCTTTATCTTTCTTCGTCAGTTATTATTGTTATTATTATTTGTTATTTTTAATTATAGAGCTTCTTCAATATGAATTTTTATATGTAACATGTGTTGTTGATCGTTTTGATTTACAGAGGATATGATTAACAAAAGTGGGAAACATAATTCAAAATCCTCAAAGAATCAATCAAAAACAGTGAGCTTCAACAAGGTTTCAAAAGCACATAAAAATGATCATTTGCCAATTCCGATTAACCTCAAAGCGTTTAGCTTGAGTGATCTCAAGACTGCTACCAAGAACTTCCGGCCCGATAGCCTTCTAGGTGAGGGCGGTTTTGGTCAGGTTTTTAAAGGGTGGGTTGATGAGACCACCCTTGCTCCGGCCAAACCAGGCACGGGGCTAGTGGTGGCTGTCAAGATACTGAAAGATGATAGCCGCCAAGGTCACCGCGAATGGCTTGTAAGTGGTCCCGTTTCGTTTGCTATGTTTGTTTCCTTTGTGTTTTCATAACCAGGCTGGTCATCCAACTGGCCATCTTTAGTTGCCCACTACTCGGACTAGTTTTAAAAAACAAGATTTTAGAAAACAACAGATAACGTCATAAATAATTTAAATTTATATATGTAAATATATAAGTAGTTAAAAACAAAAGATGAAACTACTTTTTCTTTATGTGTGGAGTTATAGAAAATAAGATTTTAAGAAGGAAATAAATTTGAAGAACATCTTTTAAATCCGGACCAACGACCGGCCCAATATGATGGTCCGACCCAAAACTGGACACTTTAAATGGAGGCGGTTTAAAAATACTCAATTTGGCTGGTTCACAAGAAATTGTGTTTTGATTTTTTTTTCCTACTTGTAGACCGAGCTTGATTACATGGGGAGACTTCATCACAAAAATCTTGTTAAACTCATTGGCTACTGTTCAGATTGCGATAACCGCCTTTTAGTTTATGAGTTCATGCCAAAAGGATGCTTAGATAATCACTTGTTTAGAAGTGAGTATTACTTTCTTCATACTGATACCGCTTGTTTCATTTTGTGGGTCCGACGTCATAGAATGATACGTGACCCACAAAACATGAATACATAGTAAGATTTTATAGCATTTATTAAACAAATTATATATTTTATTTGTAGAAAGTGTTCAACCGATGCCATGGGCTACAAGGATGCACATCGCGGTTGATGTAGCACAAGGTTTATCGTTTTTGCATAGCCAAGAACCTTGTATCATATATCGTGATTTGAAGGCTTCCAACATTTTGCTAGATTCGGTGCATGCCTAAACTATTTCCCTTTTATGTTAAGATATAAAGCAAAGATATTCTTGTTTCCTATATTCTTATTAATGGTTTTTTTGTCATTGGATTACATAGGATTTTAACGCGAAGCTTTCAGATTTTGGTTTGGCAAGAAATGGTCCTGTTGGAGACAACACACACGTGTCTACTAGGGTTGTTGGAACCAACGGTTATGCTGCCCCAGAATATGTAGCAACAGGTACGAGTTTTTAATACATTGAACTATTGTGTAAAGTTACCTTTTACAAAACTTAATATTTTGTATGTAACATTATTAAATCGCAATCCCTAACACTTCTCTAACGCCTGATTATTTACATTATATATACGTTTCTTGTCTCTACATAAAATATATAAACAATGTACATACACATTCGACTTATTCACGTGTTACCTAATTTTAACAAGGCGATTTTTACACTATTCAGGGCATTTGACACCAAAAAACGACGTGTATAGTTTTGGGGTGGTCTTATTAGAACTGCTATCAGGAAGACGAGCCATATCCGACGAGAGAGCTGGTGGGGTAGAAGAGACATTGGTAGAATGGGTTAAACCGTTTCTAAGTGATACCAAACGGATTCTTAGAATCATGGACACACGACTCGGTGGTCAATACTCCAAGAAGAGTGCACAAGCCGTGGCTGCACTCGCATCAAAGTGTCTCCATAGTGACCACCGGTTCAGGCCGACTATGGCTGAGGTTCTTGCTACTTTACTAGATATTCAAAATGGTCAGAAAGATGTTTTGAGAGGTTCACCTGATCAACACCAACAAAAGTTTAGGAGTTTGAAGGAGATAAGTGTAGGTAAAATTTCAAGATGATGGTGTATATATGTTTGATGTACAACTCTTCATGCATGATGTGCAAGTTTTGTTGCATGATATACAAGTGATTGTAGATAATAACTCACACATGGGATGATAAGTAAAAAGTTCATAAAATCTTTATAGTTTGGCTAGTGGCTCGCGGTAAAGCTAAGTGGGCTTTGTGCTCGGGCGCGACCCGTGATGTTAGAGTATTGTTTTAAGCTATAGTGCATTGCGTGTTTAATATCTGTCGTTTTCTTTTATAAAACTTAATTTTACCACTTTGAGGTTGATTTTTAGGCCTCCTAGTGGTTTTCATATCTACGTATGTCTTGGGATGCTTATAATTTATAAACAATAGAATCCAAAACAATTGTCAAATCAAAGCAAGTCGGTCAATTTGACCAATTTAAAATTTATGTGGTTTACATATGGTTGGGTTTCCGTTTTTTTCTATTTAGGGGGTGTTTGGGATTGCTTATTTTCACCAACTTATAACTTATAAACTTTTTGAAAGTAATAAGGTGTTTGGGATTGCTTATATTATGAGAGGAAAAACCCCATAAGTTACACTTTTGTAACTTATTAACTTAATAAAAAGTTATAAGAAGGCAAATTAAGGAATCTCAAACACCCCCTTATTGTAAAGATGGTACATCAATATATGATTTTTTGACTCATTTTAAATTGGTCAACACACTTGATAAACGTAAAATGCTTACCTTAAATTAATAAATTTAAGCATTAATTACTATTTAAGGAAATTATTAATACAACTAACTCTATACCTATCCTAGTCATGATACATTGAATCGTTCCAAAGCCAAACTATAGCCACCGCTACATTGAATAGAATTGTAATCATATGCATTTTTTTAAGTGTCGCTGTCCATGAACATAGATTTTCTATAATTATGGTAGCCATTAAATCATGTTAAATTATCTATAACTAGCATCATATAACATGCGCTTCAAAGCGAGTTTGAAATGTAGATATGGGCATACGGCGTAACGGCGGGGTGGTTTTCAACGACTTTTTACATTAGTATTAACCTCGTTAACGTTGAAACTTGAAACATAATAAAAGTGTGTAGTTGACTGTCGATTTTTAATAAAGATTATATATTTAAGGGAAAGTTAACGTACAAATGAAATTAACATGTTAATTGTGATAATCAACATAATTATAATTACTCTACTTCTATATATAATTACTCTACTTGATTTTCACAATTAACACGTTAATTTTATTTGTATTTGATCCAAAACCTATATATTTATATAAACGTGAAGATAAAAATAAGATAAAAACTAATTCTAGAAATAAATGTAATTTAAAAATATATATTTTGTTATAAACTTAAAAAATTTAAAATATCCATTTAGTATTTTTCTTTTTTTAAGAAAAGAAAGAAACACATAAAAAAGAAAATCAAAAAATAAAAAAAAACTTGAAATTCAATTCTTTTTTTTATGTAATCAATTATTTGTTAAAAAAAACCCCACTTTTACATGATATTATATGAAGTAAACTGTGGTCAAGGTGTCAAAGTTGTTATTTCAATCTAATAATTAAATATTTGTATTCTCAGTATTTAAATAATGATATTTAAAGTTTTAATTTTGTTACAATCAAGTCCGTCATTAAACTTATTTAACTTATTTTGCTAAATGAAAAACATTTTGATCATTTTGCATTAGGCACAAGTCGTTATAGCAACATATACAACCAAAATTCCATAATCACTAATAATCTAAAAGTCAGCAATACCGATTATGTTCATATTACCCCTCCAAACGTTTCTATATGAATTCTTTTGTCGTGACACATTGTCAAGTAAATTATCTCAACTATTAATTATATATCTTAATCAAATTTTAACTTTATATTTTGATCATGAGTTTATAAAACATGTTAATGTAACACATGACAATAATCTCATAACATTGACATATCTTTTAATCATCATTTCAATGCATATAGGGGACAAATATGGAGATATCAAAAACAATTTTCAAGTAAACTCTGTTTTCAATTAACCGCGATGATCACTCAAAATGTTTACCTAAGAAAGGAAATAAACTACGAATTTATTTGCTTCATTTTATTCATCATCTTGATCAATGCATGAAAGATTTAACAAATATATTTGCATTCACACAATGGAGGACCCAAGCATTTTCCCCTAACTTTCAATCTCCCCTTTAAACGGGCACAATACTTATCACACTTTTTATCTTGACAAGGACCATCAACCCATGGAGCATAGAAACTACATACCTTGATATTTAACTTCATCTGGTTCTCACCACCTGATCAACACAACCAATAATTGGATTCTTAAGTTCATATATGTTAAAAACATATAATCTATATCTATACTATATATAACGTACGATAGGAGGGCAAATTAAGACGCCTTAGTTTTAAGGGATATACAATCTATATAACATATGGTACCACATACAAAGCATGCTGAAGAAGGACAAAATGGTCTTTCAAACATAAAATCTCACAATTAAATCATATTTGCAAGTTTGATCCCTCATATTTTACTATATATTATTTTTTATTTTAATTTTAAACCAACTTTCCCTCACGATTTTTAGACGACTATAATTTTTTCACACGTTAATATTTTTTTTAAAAGTAACATCATAAAAACGAGAATTTTATTCTCTTTAATTTGAGTATGATATTGTTGTAGTTTTTTTTTCAATTAAAAAAATAACATTTTACGTATGGTTGTTCACAACTCGGTTTTGACGATTTTTAATTTAAACATGTGAAATCAGATGAAATCAGATTGCAGACAGTTTTTGTCTTAAAAAACAAACAGCACCCAAGTGAAAAAAGACACGAAACAAATTTGCACTTCACTATGACGCAAACATTACTTTTCACATCTCCATACTAGCCAGCACACACCTAACACACGCACGCTTCCCACCCACACATCAATAGTGAAGTGTCCACCAAGACACACACCAAAAATGTACCCCGTCCCACCCTAAACCCTTTTTTTTTTCTTTTGGTTTAATATTGGTGGGTTTGAAAAAAAATGGTTTTAGGTGGCTGATTTTATGTTAAGTCATTTTAGGTAAGTTGCTATCTCAGAGAGTGAATTAGGGTGACACATCAGCAAACTTTCCAGGTAGTTGTTCATGTCATTGAACGTGTGAGATGGTAGGACATTGGGAAGCCTCTATCTCAAACAGAGTGTTTTGAATTGGATGAAGAATTTGTAAAATAGACATGCTAGTATGAAGAAAACCCCAATAAATAATAATAATAATAATAATAATAATAATAATAATAATAGTATTAGGATTAAAAATCATAAATTAATGATAATTTTCATGATAATTATAATAACAAAATTAAGTTAATTATAATAATAAACGTTCTAAATAATAATAATAAAGGTTAAATAATAATCCCTGTCTATTTGTTTAAATACGTATTATATATATTATATATGTTAAAATCATTTAATAATTTATTCTTCACTTTTATAAAATGCAAGACAAAAAAACAACAACAATACAATAAAATGCATTTAGCCTTAAAAACCACTTGAACTATTTTAAAAATATTGACTTGGAGATGAAGGTGATGCCACCATCCGATTTTGTATTGTGTTGTAGTTTCTTTGCCTAGCATTATATAAAAGTAAATCATAAATTATAAAATGATTTTACATATCATTATAACGATATTTAAATAAATAGACTGCGATTATTATTAAGGTTTATTAATATTATTTAGAATATTTATTATAATAATAATTATTATTAATATTAACTTATGATTTTTGTTTATATCGTTATTACAAATATTAACATTAATGTATGATAATGTTGTTGTTGTTGTTATTATTTTATAAGGGGTTTTTTTTTTACATTAACGTACATATTTTACAAATTGTTCATCCTATTCATAACCCTCTACTTGAGAATAGTCTTCCACATATGGGTGTCACCTACATCCGTCGCCTAAAATAGCAACTTACTTAAAATCATTTAAAATAAAGTCAACCATTTAAAACCACTTCCTTTTTTACACGCATGCCTATTTCAAGAAAAAAAACTCATGTCTCAGAAGGACAAGGAATCGAATTGTGCATTATCAAATCTGGATTACAAAACCCATGAATCGGTCGTTGCTTCCATTGATGTGACAATCTCCGCTACTTCTAGGTTTTATTTTAATGTGGCAATCTATAAACAATAATCATATGATTAGCTATTATTGATAATAAAACAATTACATTATATGAAAATAACTGCATCAGTATGAAGAGCATGAGATCTTCATGTGTTGGAACTGGAAGTACCGGTCAAGGTATATAATAGGGACTCGTGTTGTAGCTCATTATATTTCTCTTGCACCCATCAATAAAATAATATCCTAACTAGAGGTGCACAAATAGGGTATTAGAAAAACCTGGGTTCGGGTAAGGAGCCGGGTTTGGGTATTGAAGAAACGTGGATCGGCTCACTGGTAGACGATCAACTTTCCTCGGGTATGAGTATGATATTTCACCGATGGTTCTCCGGAGTATGAGTTCTTCCACCTACAAAACGAGCAGCACCGTGAACTTACCCCTCAGAAAGGGACAGAGGGGTCCTCTTTGGGGTAACCCTCCGGTGTGAGAATAAGAGATTGTAGGAGAAGATAATAATAATCTGAGAGTGAGTAACGAATTGGAATGTATTTTCTTGCTTACCTCCCCTTGTGGAGGTGGTGTGGTATTTATAGTGTTAGGGTTTCCAATGATTGGGCTCAGATCCCATTAGGGCCTTTTTGGCCTCCTCCTATTGCTTTGCGCCACGTGTCCTTAGGACACCTGGTGCTTTTTCATTGATTATTCTCTGACCCAGGCATTTTACCTGACCCATGTGCAATCACGTGGTAGCACATGGGTTTTGCTGAGTTGTCCACCTTTCATTGGCAGCTGTCAACATCAGCATATTCTTATTCCTTAAAGGATACCTTCTGGAAGGTTTGCTGACGAGCACAATCAAGGTTGTCCTTATCCTGATTTGGATAAGGACGAGGTTGATTATGTGCACGTGTGATATGCGCCTATCCTGAGGATGCGCGAAGTCTTCTCTTTATTCTCACGCGCAGATGTTTCATGCGCAGATGTGATATGCGCAAGCATATGTAATATGCGCCACGCACAGATGTGATATGCGTGAGCATATATGATGCGTGAGCATGCGATATGCGCTACGCGCAGATGTGATATGCGTGAGCATATATGGTGCGCGAGCATGTGATACGCGTGAGCATATGTGATGCGTGAGCATATATGATATGCGCCGTGCGCATAGGTTTTGGCTTTGTGCCTTCATGATATCTTGATTTCAAGCCTCTTGTCTATATCTTGTGGGTTGACCCGCCCCGCTCGATGTTAAGGCGGGTACATACCTCTTCAGGTATGATCCAGTATTGGAAAATCGGGTATTAGTAATACCCGGGTCGGGTTCGGGTCCGGATATTGGCTTGAAAAACCATACCCTATGTACCGGGTTCGGGTCGGGTATTGAACCGGGTCTTCAATACCCGGATATTTGAATACCCTATTTCCGGGTATTGAAAAAACCCGTTTTTTGAATATTTTAATACCCTATTCCGGGTCTTAAAAAAACCATTTTTCTGCAATGCTCTTGTGTTAACGGGCATGCTTCGTTTTTTTATCCTAACTACATTTTTTTGCATATAACCTTAAAGTTCATTCAAACATATGTAAAAAACTAAACAAATGATATAAAAAGCATATATTTTATGTGTTTTAAATTGTTGTTTGTTATATCAAAAGGCGTTGCTCTAAATAAGTATCTATATCAAATATGCGCTTAAAAAAAGATCTGCTGTAGAGCGGCTATAAATCTGTGGGTATGCAAAAAACCCGGGTATGTTTACACAGACACATGTGTACAAACACTAATATCCGGGTATGCAAAAAGTCCAGTTCGGGTATGCAAAAAACCCAGTTCGGGTATGGAAAAAACCCGGGTTTCAGGTATAACTAGAACCGGGTTTCGGGTATTATCTGGTTTATATCGAGTACGGGTTCGGGTTTCAGCATTGAAAATCATACCCTATCCGTACCCTACGGGTAGGATCGGGTTTGGGTATTAAAACCCCGGGTTTAAAAAAACCGGTTCCGGGTTTTTTCGTGTCTGGTTCCATGTTCGGGTTTTTTGTGCACCTCTAATCCTAACGTCTGTCCAAGAGTGACAGCAAGCAATCTAATACTTTTATAAATAACTAGAAAATTTCCCCCGCACGTTGTGCGGCGAATTTTGATTTGTCTTGCATTTTAAGCAATATTGATTTAGCTTGTAACTATTGTTATGAAACCAACACACCGTATAGCTACCAAACATACATTTGAACTGGAATGTAAAAAAGAACGTTATTGTTGGTTACCAATACTTTATATTGTATTTTTTTTTTATGGTTTTTTCCCATGCATGAAGTTTATAAAGGATGTAACTAAATTATCTTGAAACAATAAAATAACCAAAGTTGTAAAAAACCTAAAAGAAAAAATAAAATCCCAAGTTTCGAAAGAAAGACTAAGCCAAGCATGTGTGGTTTTTAAGTTAACCAACTCACCTCTAGCCATTCAACCAAGTAATTCTAGATTTCCTTGGTTTAAGTAATAATCTTTTAGAATATACACAAAAAATAAAACTTAATAAATTACAATGGGTAACTGCAGTGCAAGAGTTTCGAACTTGAGTCCCACAAAGGAAGAGGAGAATAACATTAGGCAGCTTTACTGTGACCTTTAAAATAAGGAAAATTCCCAAAATAGCCTTATTTTGAAAACATATTCTAGTTTTGTTCTCCAAACTTAATAATTTCAAAAATGATCCTCTCTAACTAATCTTTGACCATGTGCTAGGAAATCTAGCACGTCTTTGACAACATGTTAGCGTAGCACGTCGTCAAAGACGCGTTAGATTTCCTAGCACATGGTTAAAGATGCTAACATGTCGTCAAAGACGCGTTAGATTTCCTAGTACATGGTTAAAGATGAGTTAGGCCTCCAAACACGTAGTCAAAGATATGTTAGCACCAAACGTATAGTCAAATATATGTTAGCTTTTTGTTTGTTTTTTTATTATTATATTTTTATAACTAGTTTTACTTATATTTGTTTTTCTTTTATAACTTTTAATATATAAAAGTTTTATATTATTTCGAATATACTGACGAGAAATGTTTACTTTTATCTACGGACCGACATAAATTTTATTTAAAACCGAGCGGGGTCAAATTTTATTGAATATTTCGATATTGATTTGGCACGGCTTGAGTTTGAGTAATTTTATGTCGGTAAGTATGTAAAAGTAAGCATGTCTCGTCGGTATATTCGAAATAATATAAAACTTTTATATATTAAAAGTTATAAAAGAAAAACAAATATAAATAAAATTAGTTATAAAAATATAATATTAAAAAAACAAACAAAAAGCTAACATATCTTTGACTATACGTTTGGTGCTAACATATCTTTGACTACGTGTTTGGAGGCCCAACTCATCCTCAACCATGTGTTAAGAAATCTAACACATCTTTGACGGCATGCTAGCGTCTTTAATCATGTGTTTGGAAATCTAACGCGTCTTTGACGACGTGTTATGCTAGCATGTCGTCAAAGACGTGTTAAATTTCCTAACACATGGTCAAAGATTAGTTAAAGAGGGCCATTTTTGGAATTATTAAGTTTGGGAGACAAACCTAGAATCTATTTTCAAAATAAGGCTATTTTGGGAATTTTCCCTTAAAAATATATACCAGAAATAAGGGCACGCCATTTGCAATGCCTTTTCTTGCTTTCGACAGGACCCCCTTCCGACAGGAGAAAAAATATTACGTCAATGCCAATTAACTGCCAATGATCTAGAGTTTCTAGCGATTACGACTATAAAGGGCAAGAGATGAATGAAAGACTCGTACTACAACTGCTGAAGAGAGATCAGAGCTAGTACTAGAGGAAGCGATGGTGGACAAAAGAGCTCAGAGAGCAATGCTGCTAAGCAAATGGTACTTAAAATCTACGTTGCACCGAAACGCCAAAGGAGGTGGAGTCCTCGTCCCGGGGACGCGCCGGGGACGGAAACACTGGCGAAACACCGCCGAAACGTTTCCCGGTCGTTTCCAAAAATTGGGGACAGGTGTAATACGTATCTGGGCTTTGGGTGCGGCGTGTTCGAAGTTTTCGAAACGGAGATTCCAGCGCCGGAGCAGTAGGAAGAAGAAGGAAGAGATACTGACGGCTGTTAAATTTTTTTTTAGGTTTAAAATAAGTTTAGGTTTATTTTAACATTTAACCCCTTCATGTTTCATTTGTATGAATTTTATCCTAAAAACTTTTAAACTTTTATATAAAAAGGTGTTTTCTCTTTAATCTAGTCTCTCTAGGTATGTATATTTCATTTGTAACCCTAGATTTTAACTAACGTATTCAATTCTCAAACAATATATATATATATATATATATATATATATATATATATATATATATATATATATGGACTTTGTTTAATATATTTGTATTTTTTTTGCCATACCATTGCCGTACCCGTATCTTGGATTTTTGATTTTTGCCGTTTCCCGTACCCGTAACGTCCCGTATCCTGGTCCCGTACCCGTTCCCGTGCTACTTAGCTTAAAATATTCCAAAAAAAACTCTCTGTGTCACCAGGAGTCAGCTTTAAAGATAATAACCATATGTCTTTGTTTTGAAACAGAACCTGGAGAAAACGAAATTGAAAGCGGATCCAAAATGATGGATTTCGGGCCTAGAGTTGGGCTAAACAAACAAAATTAAATCATTGTATTTGGGCTCATCAAGGCCTTTCTGTGGGCCGTTTTTAGGCCTCAACTCGGGTTTTCAAACATTTGCATTTGTGTTTTCTACCTTCTAGCATTCATTGATCCAAATAAAAAGTCTCAATATCCATAATTCCATATGGGGTTTAATAGTACGTTCATGCAATCTTCCATAACACTAGGTGTTGTCGATCCAACTATCCAATGTATTGTGTTTAAAGACTAATGACCTACTCCTAAATTCACTGAACATGTCTATTACAGGATTGAATCGTCGGCCTCCAAAGAGAGGAGGCGTATATTACACTACCAAATATCATTGGGTCAAATGTCATTTGATAACTATCCAAGATATTAATCAACGATCTTAGACTAGGTATTGATTGCTCCATTTGCTTGTGCCACTGTTGGTATTGTTTGTCGATAGGTTGAACAATGAGGTTTTTTTTTTTATAAATTTTGGGTGAAAAGTATTTATTAATGGATTATTTAAAATATATTTACCAAAATGAGTTTTTGTTTAGTTGAGAATAACACTCATTTTGATAAATATTTTATAAATAACCTATTTTTATAAATATCTTTGTCACTAACGCATTTAAAGGGAAAAAAAAACAAATACCTTAATTTTGTTGCTAAAAAAACAAATGCTTTATCAATGTTGTTAAAACCTGACCAAATGGTATGGTGGCAAATGGCAAGTGATGGTTAAATCAAAGAATCGCTTAACCATTTTTATTTTGTTTTTTAATATCTATTTGAATCACTAACATGCTACTGGCCTATTCAATCAATTTTTATTTCGCTCTCAAAAGGAAACTCATCATACTTGAAAAACTCTTTGATCCAATCTAAAGCCCTCTATTTTTTTATCACATATAGGACTTAAACCCAATAATTAAATTAAAGTATTTGAATACCTAATTTCAACCAGTTAGGCTAATGATCGCTGCAATCACTTAACTAGTTGGAAGTTGGAGCATTTTTAAGCAAACAAAATTTTCAAAATAACTTTTTTTTATAAGATTTGACCTTAGGAATTTTTTTTTGTGGGGTGGGGGGAACCTTCTAGGTGGTTTAGAAGACCCTTTGTATTTATAGGTGGTTTGTTTATTTTATTTTTTGTAAAATAGATAACTCGTTAAGGAGGGGGGGGGGGAGCTACGAGTTTAACCACCAACATAAACTCACAATGGGGGGCAGCGAGTTTAAAGGAATCCTGACAAAACTTTTAAACTTGTAAGGGGGGGGGGGGGGGGGGATCGAGGTCTGAATACATCAAATCACTTCAAAAATTACTCATGTTTTTATTCTATGCATATGTTTAGAGTAGGAATCTTACAACCCATTTGCAAATCATATGTTTTTTATTCTCTCTGTATATTTTATATATCAAATCATTCCCCGTGCTGGTGTTGAATGAATATAGGTCTAGTTAAGAAAAGTATAGTTAGTGGTGGAGCCACATAGTGCCCACCGGGTTCGGCCATCATTTTTTATTTTATACTAGCAGCCAGGAGAGCCCGCGCGTTGCGGCGGGTAAACTTTGTTGTTGCGATGCAACGAGAATTTAGTGGCATCGGTTCGGTTTGTTATGATACGGTATTAATAGGTTTCATTAAGATCAGTTTATAGCATAATAAGGGTCAAAGAGGCATTTGAAGCAGTGGTTGGTTATACCAAACAACCTTTAAACAAGTCAAAGGGCTGCAAATTCGTTTTGTTATAGGGGACAGTTTTGGAATCAATTAGTCACAACGCAAATCAAATAAAGAATTAATTCATCTTCGGGTAAAAAATTGTGGCTACAGGTTTATTAGCATCAAAGGACAATGTCAGGTTTGTTGATACAAAAAGAATTGTTAACGGGTCAGGTGACGGGTATTTGCTAACCAAGCAACTAACAAACGGGCTAGGTTTGAATTTAGCAGATCCAATAATTGGAAAGAATAAAATAATAATCAACTTCAGGCTAAATAAAACAAATTTCATATGAATATTTCTTGAGAGAAAAAAGTCCCGAAATAATGTCAAATCACTACAAATTTTTTGGATGTTTTATGCAATAAAGCTTTAAAATGCATCCTTACTACAGCAACCCGATTGGTGATTTGTTGAGCCATAGGGAATAAATGAACTCCTATAGTTTTGCATTTACAGTAACCTGCTCCGGTATATTCAGTAAATCAATTATTTTAAAAGTAAAAAAATGTTTATATACATTTATCACACATTTAGTACATACCTTGTAGTGTAATGATTCAATCTTCTC
Organism: Bidens hawaiensis; assembly: GCF_021521415.1. Taxonomy (NCBI): domain Eukaryota; kingdom Viridiplantae; phylum Streptophyta; class Magnoliopsida; order Asterales; family Asteraceae; genus Bidens; species Bidens hawaiensis. Next base: position 24,807 of record NW_027500173.1, read on the forward strand.
ATGTGTTTGGTTCGCATCAGTTGTTTCATACAACGTTCTTTATCTGCTCAAGTCAGCGGCAACTCTTCTGTTACGTTTGTCTTCACATATTTATATACATTTTAATCAAAGAAGCATATAAGTTGGAGATATCTATAGTTTCAAAATATGTAAAATTTTCAAGTCATAGCTGCACTTCGAGGTCAATAAGACTACATAAGATCCTCAACAGGTTGTGTGTCACCATATAAGCTCTCTTTGACCCGTTTGAAGTCAACTCCATCAAAAGCTAAATATCAAGTTTCTACATGACAACCCCGTTAGCCAACTAACCCGTTTAAAATATTGACTGTTACTCGTTTAAAAAAG
>NW_027500174.1:0-97242 GCF_021521415.1 Bidens hawaiensis
CGCCTCCATGTTTACAAAACTCATTGGAGTTTATGAAGAAAAGGAAAATAGTGTTATTTGGATATGTACAAGTTTGGTTGACGATTCCGGTTTTGTTACAAAGGCAGGGATGCAGGTTAAATAGTTACGATAATAACCCTTGTTAAATAGTTTAAATTCATTTTAAAGATTGATAAATAAGTTATTTCATTTGTATGATCTTCTAAAATAATTAAAGATTTCTCTTTTTAAAGATGGTTGAGTGGAAATAGGACTGTAACCTAAACAAGGATTGCTGTTTGTTTTTTATTAATTGTTTTTGTTTTAGTGCAATTTCTTTGTTAATAGAATAACGTTAAAGTATGCATTAAAATGGTAACTTTACAAACTGTACATAACTTAAATCAAATTGTTTGTTGCTCAGTAGTGTAACATTGCTATTACAAACCTTTGCAATAGCACTATGTTTAACACAGAATCAGTCTCAACATTAACAATCGCAATCACGTGCTCTTTATACACCAAATTGCTAATACCCTTAACTCCATATTCCAAAATGCCCTTGAGATTGTTATTGATGACAAGTTGTAACATGTATAAATCGAATTCTTTATGTGATACACAATGTTTATTGTTTAGTTACAAAAAAGGTTTTCCATAAGACGTGTGTCAAAAAAACCAACTTACTCAACATTGCAACAAAATTTGGAGGGCCAAATTTAAGGTGCAGGTCACATAGATAAGATACTTTGATTGTACTTTAGTTTTGTCATAATTGAGATCAAGTTAATTCTATGTGCCCGTTAAATTATCTTTTCCCCAAATATTGCTAAATATATTTTGTTTTTTTTCGTATCGTAAACTATACCAAATAGACAATTTACTATAAGAAACGATGGTGCCATAACAAACCGGACCACGTGCTAACGACCAAATTCCTGTTAAGCCCAGCCGCAACGCGCAGACACTTTTATTATTCCTTTGCTAGAATATAACATGATCTTTGGGTCTCCGGCATCGATTGTAAAGAGAGGAAGTCAAGTCTTGATTGTGGTTGGGTCTTAGGTATAAAGAAAGATTGAGATTTTTTTTATCTCCAGTTCGATCATGAGGGCATTCAGGTTATCACCAGTGGGTCTTTTGGCGGATGAGTTTTCCTCGAAACTGTAGATAACTTGGAGTCGCTTAAGGGCTCCGTACGGCTGAGTTGGACTAACTGGCGGTGACCTTTTATGTGTTGATGCTGACATGCTGTAATAAAGAGTTAACAACATAAGTTATGATAAGAGTAAGATGGCATAATGAAAACGCAAAGCCAACAGATTGCACAACAAATTATGTACCAAATAATATATAACTAAAAACCTAGCCAAAACAAAGCAAACAACCAAACACCAAAATTACAAAAGCATTTAAAGATTCAGTCAAGTCAGTAGGCCTTTTCTTATATGCATTCTACTGTGACAAAATATAGCCAACGTTGCAGTTCAGTTTCCTTTATTATTTAACTACTGATCTAGTTGACTTTGAAACATACGTTGACTAAATAAAGTCTACTTTGCATTTTCAATCATAAATCTGAATATTGTACATTTAGAGGAAAAAGTATTTTAGTTACATATTTATTAAATATTTATAAATTATTTAACATAAAAAATATAAACATATAAATATAGAAATTCGGTTCGGTTTATATACATTTTTTGAAAGACTTGTATATAAAAAACAAAATCTTTATGGTTAGCAAAACACTAACCCTGAGGAAAACATTCAATTACATGAAGAGAATGTGATTTTTCAACCACTCTGTCCAATCAAACTTACATTTACTATTACGACTAGAACACTACAAAACAGACGTGGAAATCATGGAATCAAGAAGAAAATCATTGTTCCTGCCACAACTCCCAAAAATGCCTTTGTTACGCCTTTTCCAAATACTCCACCAAGCCGAAAAGATGATAGTTTCGATCAACTTCTTCTTTGTTCTCAAGAAATGATTCAAATCCAACCGATTTAAAATGGATTGTGGGCTTTTTGAATCTAGAAATGAGCCATCTCTCAATTCGACACCAAACACGATTAACGACATTGCAGACGCCAAAAATATGGTCTACAGTCTCAATCACCAAGGAGCATAACGGACACAAAATAGATGGGTTATCAATACCTCTCTTGCTTAAATTTAATCTCGTTGGAAGTCGATCTAGAAAACGCCTCCACACATGAATATTCACCTTTTTAGGCATCATCAAGTTCCATCTAGTAGGTTGAGTAGCATCCGGTAAAAGGACCTGTAATAACTTTCCTCACTCCATTACCGAAAACTCATCTCTGCAATCACATACCCATTCCCATTTGTCTTCTGAGTTAGTAACCTAGAATACTCCAAAAACCCCATATAACTCATCTATGCCTCCGCCCCTCCCATAAGTACATGTCTCCAATCCCAAATGAAACCTAAGTTGTGTATTCGATCAATAATTAAAGCCTCCTTATGTTTTTCTAAACAGAATAACTTAGAAAAAATCTATCACAAAGAGATGTATCATCTAACCATCTCTCTTTCCAAAAAAAGTATTTTTTCCCATTAACGACTTTTTTTCTCATCGAGACCGCGGAACAACATCCTTATCATGTAATTTGTTAACTACACAACTAATGTTAGCGCAAATTGTTTCCCTATTGTCTTTGTAATTAAAGCTATTCACCACCCCAAAGATATCGAGTCTTTCCCCGAAAATATATTTATGACTCAAACCCATAAAGAAGCTGGGTTCAAGACAGTCCTCCACCGTCGCTTGTATAGAAGACTCGACAAACATCCTATTCCCAATCCCCCTTTAGATTTATCAGCTAAAACCAACCCCATTTATCTCATCAGTTCCTTCCCAAAAAAGTCTTGCTCTCATAACCTCAAGATGCTTATTAATCGTAAATGGGTACCAATGGATAACAAATTAGCTTTCCATTTAGTAAGGCGATTCAAAAACTAGATCCCACCCCTTAAGAGAATTCATCTTGGCTCCAACTAGATAAATAAAAGGAATCTTCTTCTCACTTTTACATCCAACCATATTGGCAACCTCCGAATGATCCACTCATCAAACTCCATTTATGAAAAGTGAGTTTTAAGGTCAGAAAGAATACAGATAAACACAGTTTAAGAACCATTATTATTTTTTTGTAAATAATCAAACCTTGTATTTTTGTGAAAATATTATTTCTGAATGAATACGATAGGAGTATCAGACAATATATATATAAATCCTAAAGTTACAGTTTGATACCACCTAGAATACTAGGGTTAATATTATATTGTCTAAAACATTCCCCCGCAAGTTGAGGACGGGGAACGACCTGCAACTTGGACCTCAAAACTAGAAAACGTTGAGATGGTAGTGGTTTCGTAAACACGTCAGCAATCTGATCTATTTTCGATATGAACTGAACTTTCAGCTTGCCTTTAGCTACCTTTTCACGAAAAAAATTAAAATTGACCTCCACATGTTTCGTTCGAGCATGAAACACCGGATTAGCAGAAAGATATGTGGCTCCGAGATTATCACACCAAAGCGTGGGTACTGATTTTGTGACAATCCCGAGTTCATTGAGAAGAGCTTCAAGCCACGTTAGTTTAGCAACAGTGTCAGCAAGAGCCTTGTATTCAGATTCATTTGAGGACCGGGAAACAGTTCGTTGTTTTCGAGCGTTCCAAGAGATCAGATTCGGTCCAAAATAGATTGCAAATCCCCCTCGTGGATCGGCGGTCATCCAGAAAACCAGTCCAGTCCGCATCCGAATATGCCTTGAGCGAGCTAGGCCACTGAGAATCGGTGAAGGCATGAAGAGTGAATGCGGAGTCATGACGAATTAAGAGACCAAAATGTGAGGTGCCTTTGAGATAATGAAGAATACATTTGACTACCAACCAATGATTTTCTGTAGGGGCATGCATATATTGACTCACTTTATTGACAACATAAGTAATGTCCGGTCATGAGAGGGTCACGTACTGAAGAGCACCGACGGTTTGACGATATTTAGTGGCATCGGTCATCAGAGCGCTGTCACCGAGAGATAAAACGTGCTAACTACTCATTGGTGAGGGGACTGATTTACAATCTGCTAAACCTGCCTTAGTGATTAGCTCAAAGATGTACTTGCGTTGAGACAAGATAATACTTTTGCCATTCGGAACGATTTCAATGCCAAAAAAATAATTCAAGTCCCCTAAGTCCTTAACCGCAAAGGTGGAGCTAAGCTTACCGATGACATCATTGATGGCGTTGACATTGTTGCCTGTTACAATGATATTATCAACATAAACAAGCACATACACAAGAACTCCCTTGGTCTTCAGAATGAATAATGATGGATCGGTTTTAGACCCAGTGAAACCGATAGACTGAAGTGTATTTTAAAGCCGAGTAAACCAAGCGCGCGGTGCCTGCTTGAGCCCGTACAAAGATTTATGGAGTAGACACACATGATTGGGCTTGTCTTTGTCAACGAAGCCAGGCGGTTGACACATGTATACGGTCTCGTGTAAATCACCGTGCAAAAAAGCATTTTGGACATCTAGTTATCTCAGAGGCCATTGGTTGCTAACCGCCAAAGAGAGAAGTACCCGGATGGTAGTTGCTTTAATTACCGGACTGAAAGTCTCTTGATAATCTATTCCAGGTTGATGACGATATCCTTTTGCGACAAGGCGAGCTTTAAACCGGGTAACCTTTCCGTCTTGATCCTTTTTCAACCTGTAGACCCACTTTGAATCAATAATGTTAGAGTTTTTTACAGGAGGAACAACAGACCATGTACCGTTTTTAGCAAGCGCGGTAAGCTCTTCCGTTATGGCATTACGCCATTCTGGATACCTGTTGGCGATGGTAAAGGAAGAAGGCTCGAAAAGAGAGAAGTGAAGAGAAGTATGAAATGAAGAAGGAGAATAACGTTGGGTAGGGGTAGGATTGGGCCGAAGGTTGGCAGGCCTTGAACGTGGGGCTACCGACTAAGGTTGAGGAATAGGGTTAAGAATGGGCGGTTGTGTAGAAGGTTGTTCAGGTGATGTTGTGTAACATCCCGAAATTTCTAGAAATATAATAGTAAATATATTATCTATTTACGGTAGGAAATTTTACTTGGATTAGTAGAGATGTAACTAAATAGATAGGGATAATGGATTTGGAATATGAAGGAAGATAGACCATGGGCTCAAGCCCATGACCCATAATATATAAACCATAATCACCCATTAATCCATTCATTTCACCCATTTCATAAACCATCCAAAACACACACTTAAGCTCTCTCTCATATTTCTCTCTTTCTCTAAACCGAAACCAAGAAGAATAATTGATTTCTGACCCAAGGTAATGATAGTATGATATTGTATGGACCCAAACCTTCTAGATCTAATCATGAAACGAAGAGCCGACACCTTAAACCGTTAAAGTCACGAGATCCGGATGGAATCGGGTATAAACCGATCAAAAGATGAGCATAAGGGTCACCCTAGCTCAGATTTGGATCAAACGAGACGAAAAACAGTGAAAACGGTGGAAAAATGACTGAGATCTCCCTTTTTCGGCGAGAACCCGGTTTTTCGGCGATGATGGCGCAAGAAAAGTGTACGAGGATGTTAGAGAATATTCTGACATTCTGACCTAACCCTAATTCGTTAGCGGGGAAATAACGAACTAGCAAGTAATTCGTTAAGGAAGAATAACGAATTAGCTTCGTTCATTAAGCAATTTGTTATGGGGGAATGACGAATGAACCCTCATTCATTAGAAGGTCCATTCGTTATAAACGGGCCATTCATTATAAGGACCAATTCGTTATAAAGTCCAATTCGTTATAAGGTCCAATTCGTTATAGTAGCAAATTCATCATGAAGGCTGATTCGTTATAATAGTCAGTTCGTTATGAAGTAACGAATGGGTTAATTGACTATGAACCCCATTCGTTAAGGGACTGGGACGAATTAGAAGTTTGAAAGAATGACAGAAAGGCCCTTGAACTTATAATAAAATGGATTAATTACAAGGAAGCCCTCGAACTTTTTGAATTAGCAAATAAAATAATAATTAAAAATCCTAATGGAAAATGTGTTAAGACAGTTAATGAAAATAAATTTTTTCCAAGCTGACCTGGCAGCTCGAACCCAGCCAGGGGCTCTGCCCCTTGGACCCTTCTAGGGGCTGTCGCCCCTAAATACCCGCTACCAGGGGTGCTTCCCCCGGAACTCCGTTCATTGAGGGTTCTAATTAAACTAGAAACCCGATAAGAGTAGTGATAGTTAATTGATACGTGGAAAGAGCCGTGGGCATGGAAAGCCATTCAGACAAGACCGTGGAGGTCAAGGATCATCGTCAAATGATCGAAAGGACCAATCAAAGTATAAAGACAAAAGTCAAATAAAGTGTTACCAATGTAATGAACTTGGCCATTACGCATCTGTGTGTCAAAAGTCCAAGAATAAAGAAGAAGCCAATATTGTTCAAACCGAAAAAGTAATAAAAACTCTCTTGTTAGATAGCTGTAGCTCCAAACAGGAAGATGCAATTTTCCTCAATGAAGAAAAGATAACATCAAGAAAATCCAAAGCCGAGCTAAGTAATAAAGATATATGGTACTTTGACAACAGAGCAAGCAACCATATGACAGGGATTAAATCTCATTTCTCTGAATTAAATGAAGACATCAATGGAGAAGTAAAATTCGGAGACGGTTCGCATGTGAAGATAAGAAGGAAAGGCTCAATACGAGTAAATTGCAATAATGGTGAAGAAAAGATGATCACCGACGTATATTACATACCTGATCTTCGAAATAATATTTTGAGTTTAGGACAAGCTACTGAAAATGGGTGTGATATACGGATAAAGAATGAGTTTTTGTGGATATATGATGGCTCTGGCGATCTCCTGATGAAGGTGGAAAGATCACAAAATCATCTCTACAAAGTAAAGCTTGATATGGGAAAATCAATGTGTTTTCTTACAAAAGCAAACGAGACGTCAATGTTGTGGCATGCAAGACTCAGACACATTGGATTCGAGTTCGTTAAAATGATTGTTAAGAAAAATATGGCCAAGGGTGTGCCAGATTTTACCCATCAGCCACAAGTATGTGATATATGTCTAGCTGGAAAACAAACATGACACTCATTTCCAGCTCAAACACAATTTCGAGCAAAGCGACCGCTCGAATTAGTCTACGGCGACCTATGTGGCCCAATCTCACCAATAACACAATCCGGTAACAAATATGTGTTTTTATTGGTGGGTGATTACTCTTGATAAATGTGGGCATATATAATAAAGTCTCAGGATGAAGCATTGAACTTTTTCGTTAAGTTCAAAGAAGTAGTTGAAGTTGAAACATGTCATAAGATTAAGACCTTAAGAACTAACAGAGGAGGAGAGTTTACCTCGAAAGAGTTCAAGACATTTTGTGAAAGAAATGGTATACTACAACAAATCGCAGCCCCTTACACTCCACAATAGAAGGGAGTGGTAGAACGCAAGTACAGAACCGTAATCGGAACTACACGGTGCCTACTAAAAGGTATGAATGCCCCACAAAACTTTTGGGGTGAATGAGTGAGACATGCGGTGTATGTACTAAATCGCACACCAACAAAGGCCCTCGAAAACATAACACCATATGAAGTAATGTCAGGGCGAAAGCCGAATTTGAAACACTTGAGAGTGTTCGGCTGTGTGGCTCACGCAAAGATTCTTGCAGTAAATTTAAGGAAACTTGATGATCAAAATGAAAGAAACATTTATTTGGGTATCGAACCAGGAAGTAAAGCATATCGGTTATATAACCCAAATACAAATAAAGTAATGGTGAGCCGCGATGTGGAATTTGAAGAGAACAAGGCATGGAATTGGAAGAATCATCTCACAAACGCCGATGAAGGACCCGAATGAGTAGACTTTGTGGTTGAAGTAGAATTAATCACAACCAATGATAATCAAGATGAGACCTATGGGGAAGATCCCGATGAACCAGAAACCCCATGTACCCCCACCAAGCCAAGGATCACAGTCAATAGGGCAAAATACACCCTCAACATACTCTAACTCATCTAGTCCAGGTCAAGATGAATCTCCTGTGTTTTCACAAAATGAATCAGTAAATGGCAACACTGAAAGTGAAGAGATAAACCCTAACGTAGATGAAACACCAATTCAAGGTCTATGTAATTTGGCCAAAATATATGAAAGAGCTCCAGCCATGGACGAGCATGGAGATTTGCAATTCAGGGAGTTGACATGTATGGAAATGAACTCCTATTAATACACGAAGAACCAATTAATTACAAAGAAACAACTGGAAATAATGCATGGGAAAGGGCAATGAAAGACGAGTTAGATTCGATAGAAAAGAATAAAACATGGACACTGACCAACCTACCTACTGGACACGAGCCCATTGGTTTGAAATGGGTATTTAAGCTGAAGAAAGATGCGAAAAATGAAGTAACAAAATATAAAGCAAGCTTTGTCGCAAAAGGATACGTACAAAGATATTGTATTGACTATGAAGACGTATTCGTACCAGTAGCTAGAATCAAAACCGTTCGTCTATTACTCGCACTAGCTGCACATGAAGGATGGACTATTCATCACTACGACATCAAGACAGCATTCTTGCATGGTGAATTAAACGAAGAAGTATATGCAGAACAACCTGAAGGTTTCGTGAAACCAGGAGCTGAAAACAAGGTCTACAAGCTAATAAAAGCATTATATGGACTACGTCAATCACCACAAGCTTGGAATATTAAATTATATAATAGTTTAAAGGACCTTGGTTTCAATAAATGTCAAAGGGAAGCAGCGGTGTATGCCCGTGAAAAGGGAAAAAGAAAGTTAATAGTAGGCGTCTATGTTGATGACTTAATCGTAACAGGAAACGATAAAGAAAATATCTCAAAATTCAAGCAGTAAATGAAGAAATCATTTGAAATGAGTGATCTTGGAGAACTAAAGTACTATCTAGGGATCGAAGTACTACAAAATGAAGAAGGGGTGACATTAAAGCAATTGGTTATGCAAAGAAGCTATTAAAGGACGCTGGGATGTTAGAATGTAATCCTACGTGATACCCGATGGAAGCAGGTCTAAAATTATCAAAGAATGAAGAAGGAGCTGAAGCAAATGCAACGGAATACCGAAAGCTGATAGGATGTCTAAGGTATCTAACTCATACAAGACCAGACATCAACTTTGCAGTAGGATATGCAAGTCGGTTTATGCACTCGCCAAAAGTAGCTCACATGAAAGCCGTGAAACACTTACTACGATATGTAAGAGGTACAATCGAGTATGGAATTCAGTACAAGAAAGGAGGCAGAAAAGTATTAAAGGGTTATAGTAGCACAACTGAAACTGTATTTTATTTTTGTGATGCTCCGATTGCATGGAATACTCAGAAACAATCTACAGTTGCTTAATCATCTTGTGAAGCTGAATTCATGGCAGCCGCCTCAGCTGCATGTCAAGCCTTATGGTTACAAGGACTGTTAGAAGACTTGACTAGTTGGAAGCAAGAGAAAGTGACACTGTTTGTAGATAACAGGTCAGCAATAGCATTGATGAAAAATCCAGTATTTCACGGACAAATCGAACATATAAGTACAAAATACCACTTCATACGAGAAGTGTGGAGAAGCAACAAATCAAAGTGGAGCACATTAGTGGAGAGGAACAGAATGCAGCTATACTAACGAAGGCATTACCAAGAATCAAGTTCATGGAGATGCGCGAACTACTAGGTGTCAAGGACCTCGCAATACAAGATCGAGATTCAGGGGGTGATTGTTAGTTAATCATCGATCCCGTTAAGTTTATTAGAGTTTCGTTAACTCTGTTAGAAAAATACCGTTAGTATAGTTAGTGCCAAAATTTTAATTAGGTGATAATTTGTGTAAAGATTGTAAACATCATATCCTTGACGGAATAACCGTCAGAATAACCGTCTCCGGTAATAACCGTCACCGGAGGGTATAAATACCCCTCCGCGGTTGATTGTAATCATCACAAAAACACATTCAAAATTAATAAAGAAATCGTTTCCATATTATTGTGTGTTCATATTATTGTTTATCGATCCAATTTAATATCATGGGACCAAAATTAACAAACTTTTTTATTGTAAGGCCCCGTTACCGGTGCCTCACATTTGGACGTTGGATTTACTCATCAACATAGCTCTAATCATCAGAGTTAATAAAAACATTCGCGGAACATAAAAACTTTCATAAAACAATTCATAACAATCCAAAACTTGTCTTAAACAAACAACTTATCTTTCAAAAACTAAGTAATTAAAACATAACACGTCTTGAGTCTTCCGATGCCAGCCTCTTATTCAATGCCACGTGTCCCCTCAAGCGAACTGCCTCATTCTACTCACCTGCGTGCATACTAAAAGTCATCTACGCTGAGTGAGTTCTAGTTAATCAGTCGACATACAATACATACACATATCATACATACTTACATATCCGAAGATACGTATCCATACTTAACCAATTACCTTTCTATCATACATAGATACATACATACTATCACTTACCTTAGTACACCGAGAGTATGTTCATAGTCCACCGTCTATACCTATACTCAAGGTCGTGAACACGTAAAAGGTCCGCAGTCCTTACCTATGCTCACCATTTATGGTACGTGCAAGGTCCACAATCCTTCCCTATACCATCCTACCTTAACAACACGTAAAAGGTCTGCCGTCCTTCCCTATGTTGCAACCTATCTCATAGCTCGTACGAGGTCCACAATCCTCCCCTATGCTACCACAAAACAATTACAGCACGTATAAAGTCCGCAGTCCTTTCCTATGTTGACCCCTATCTAAAGTACGTATAAGGTCCACAGTCTTTAACTAAGTTCTCATCTATCATCTATAACACGTATAAGGCCCACAGTCCTTAACTACGTTCTCATCTATCATCTATAACACGTATAAGGCCCACAGTCCTTAACTATGCCATTACATGCCAAGTCTAAGTCCAACGGAAGTTAGAGGGATTTGCCATCCTAACTTACTATGTCAGACGTAGAACTCATTCACCCTTCATGTACCTGCATACACTTACTTTGCATATACAATAATCACATCGTAACATAAGAGTACCCTAGGCGTTCTTCACATCATTCATTTAACAATCATACTCCTTGTCGATACGTGCAATATCCGAAGATCGTTCGCGTACCGACAAGCAATCATTCTTACCGTTCACATATATCACATATGGCATACACTTATCACTTAGGATAAGTGTATTAACAATCACATCGAGTATGCACACAGCCCCGAAAACATAACACATAAATAGGGCTAGAAACTCACCTGGATCCTGTTACACTCTCCATTAATTGTTATTCCCTTCTTGAGCTTTACACGGCTAACTGTATAATATTTACATGTATCAATTAACTACTACTACGCGTATTGTATTTCTATCTTTATATAATCCACATGAACGGGGGTCCGGGGGCAGCGGGGTTCTAGGGGCGGCAGCCCCTAGCGGGGTCCAAGGGGCAGAGCCCCTGGCTGGGGTTAAGCTGATTCAGGTCTAAATTGGGCTTATTTGATAAGCCTAAGATAATGGGCTAGTTTGTCTAAATTGGATATGGGCTTAGCTGATTCAGGTCCAACTGTCCATTATGGTTTCTGGGTTCAACTGGGCTCAGGCACAAGCCAAACTGGGTGGCTGAGAACTCCCAGCAGAGAACCCTGTTCCTGGCCGAGAACTTGTTCTGGCCGAGAACCTTGGTTTGACCGAGAACTCGGGTTTGACCGAGAACCCATCTTGGCCAAAAACCCATTGCAACCGAAAACTCGGGTTGGCCGAGAACCCGACCAAAAACCCTCAAATCCTGGCCAATAACTCTCAAGGACAAGCTCTTCCACTCGTGCAGGCTCTGCGGTGCATCCAGAGCAATAGCTTTAGCACCATGGCGGGTAAACAGGTTGTACCACCCTTGGGAGAAACGCCACCGGTAAAAAGCCGATAATTTGTCAGCCGTAGGTACAATACCAAGGCAATGACAAGTATACTCGAAATGGCGAAGGCGAGCCATCCCGAGCGGATGAATTTGGCTGAGGTGCAGCCCAAAAACATCCAAAACGTCCAGCAAAAAACGAGTAAGGGGCAATCAAAAATTTCCCAAGAAGAAGTACTCCCTGTACATGGCAATCTTGCCAATGGGAGCTTCTCGAGCCGTCTTGCCAGGTGCAGGCAACTCAGGCTCATACTCAGGGCCAAGGTTATAAACCTTGACTATGTTATTGAAGTCATCGGCAGCCAGTCGACAACCAACGAACTCCATCGTATTATTCTTCTTAGCCTTTGAGGAATGAGAAGATTCAGCCATTAAAAGAAAAATATTGAAGGAAAGGAGAGGAGGAGATTATGCAAACAAGGGTGAGAAGTGATGTTCAAATGGTGCAACCCCCTCCCCCTTTTTATACTAATCGCAATTAATGAGGGACGGGAGATACAGAAAGGATAAACGACACGCGGCCCAATAAGAAAACGCCACGATAATAAGATGACAGGGGAAATGTGTTACAGCTGGGCGCGTCACCGGGATTCTCGCCCACTCGCCTAACACAGGCGAAAAAGCTGGACAGCAGAGCAACCGTCGTCAAACTGTCACGTCCAGCCATCGTTTCACTGACTTGCATATAATTCACCCCTTCACGCCAAATAACACGTCATCAACATAAACAAAAAAGATGACATAAGTGTTGGCCAAAATGGGCTCCGCAAAGGGATGATTATCATAAATCACCCGCCAAAATGGGCTCCGCCAAGGGATGATTATCATAAATCACCCGCCAATATAGGCTCCGCCAAGGGATGATTATCATAAATCACCCGCCAAAATAGGCAACGCCGAAGGGATGATTATCATAAATCACCCGCCAATATAGGCTCCGCCAGGGGAAAATTATCATAAATCACCCGTCAAAATAGGCTTCGCCAAGGGATGATTATTATAAATCACCTGCCAATATAGGCTCCATCAAGGGATGATTATCATAAATCCCCCTCCAAAATAGGCTACGCCGAAGGGATGATTATCATAAATCACCCGCCAATATAGGCTCAGCCAGGGGAAGATTATCATAAATCACCCGCCAAAATAGGCTCCGCCAAGGGATGATTATCATAAATCACCCGCCAATATAGGCTCCGCCAATGGATGATTATCATAAATCACCAGCCAAAAATAGGCTCCGCCAAGGGATGATTATCATAAATCACCCGCCAAAATAGGCTACGCCAAAGGATGATTATCATTAATCACCCGCCAAAATAGGCTCCGCCATGGGACGATTAACACAATTCGCCCACCACAATACAAGACAACGCCATATTCCAATACAAATTGATGCTCGTCAAATAACCAATTGTCGGGACAACTGGTTTTCAATAACCAAACACCCAAATAAGCAATATTGGTAAAAGACGGGCGGAAGACAAACGGCTGAAAGATATAATAAAGCCAAAAGCCCATGATAAGTCCATAGCCCCCCTTGATAGCGGGCAACTATGGACTAGGGGGACTTGTAGAGGTAGGGTATTGAACCCACCGTTTAACCAAGTATAGCACCCAAACCCAGCTTTACAAGAACGCTGGGCGGGTCAGGCGGCAGATAGAAATCCCATACGCCACGCGTAGCACAAGGCGCCAAAGTTATATCTAAATATAATATACATTCCCTGACACCTAGGGAATGATGCCCGCAAAAGTCTCAGACGCATGGGACAAAAAGATACAATTTACATGGGGGTAAACACCCAACCAATGGGGATTGGACAGCACACAAAGGACGGTACAAAATAGTACAACACATCCTTGTCAAAAGGCCATGATGCCCACCAACTTCCACCAACCTCCACGATCACACGGGTGGAGAATATTATTGGTCGAAATACCTGACAAGGTAGTGGACCACTCTCTCTCCTCCGGCTATAAATACCACTGGACCTCCAAATGGTAAAGGACAGGCATTCTGATATTATCACTATCAATACATTATATTTCGTACAACCAAGTACTGATTCTCACGCCGGAGGGTGGTTACGAGAGAACCCCCCCCCCCCCCCATTCCTCGTAAAGATCTCACGGTGTTTCTGTTTTGCAGGATACACTCGCCTGCGCCAAGAAGGTTTTATAACCCATCGTGGGGAATACTTAACCATTACCCTCGGACTAATGTGTTAGACCTAAAGGGGTGGATTTGTGTTTCTTCACCTCCACGACACGACAATTTTAGAGAGACGAGATTTTGATTGTGGCTCGCCTCAGATAAAGCCCAATCTGTTTTTGAATGACTAAAATTTTCTTAATATAAACAAACTCGGCTAGTAAGAAACTAAACAAGAAGAGACATAATTACAAACCGACCTGGAAAAAATGATCCCTCAAAAGCAAGTACAAATCTAGAAAATTAAGAGAAACACCCGACAACACTACGCGAAACAAAGCATAAAAAGGGACGAAATGGAGCGTGGCGATAACAAACTCCCATAACGATGAACTAAACCACATATGCCAAAGCGCCCTAAGCTTCATCTTACAACTTCAAACTCTCGCGTCATAACAGATTATGTCGATCCCAACTGTAGAACATTGGTTAAAAGATCAATACTCTTGTTTTCGTTTTTCAATCGTTCTCCATGTCTTAAATCCACCAGAAAGAATTTGATCCATTTAAGCAACTGACTTAAGGAAAAGGGCCTTGGATCTTTGTATAGCCATTCTATTTCAAAAACAACGTGTTTTGATACACAAACGTAGCTTATATATCCTTGAATAATTATTCAAGGTTTTAGATTCGAATCCAACTTACATTATAGTTTCTTGAAAATGGTAGGACATGGGTCACAATAATATTTAAATTAATAAAATAAAAATAAGTATAACGATACTCTTGTTATATAAGGGAAATATCGTAGTAGAAGACCGTGTAAAAACCAAAATAAAATTAATATAGAGAACAATTAATATAGATTCGTGTCGATGTCTTTGGTGAGAACTTCAACAAAAACCTTTTGACTCGAGTCTTCCACACGTTGAGTATCTTCACATTCGTCTTAGTTTTCCTTAGTATGGCTAAAAATTCTTATCCTTGACCCAAGTCCATTGGCTACAACAAAACATGAACATAATAATATATATTGAGCGTTGGTTGAGGCACGTATTCAATACGCTTCCCTTAAAACAGATTTCGGGTCTCTACTAAAGAATTCGTCTGTCTCCCAGGGTACAACAGCCGAAGTAGTATGTACTGCCGGAAAGGCTACGCGCCCGAGGTTATATCGGATATATCGATATTCTTGAAAAATGAATATGCTAGAATAATGTGATGAATGAATCAAGTAGAGAGTACTCCTCTCTAACCATATGGATTTTTGAGTGAACACCTTTTTCTCTAGTCCTTTCAAATGAGGTACAAAGCCATTTAATATATTCAAGAGTTGAGAGAAAACAAGTGTTTCACTTAATTTGTGACTTAATGTAATAATAAAAACTCATTAAGTGTCATCAAGCCACTTTACTCAAGAGTTTCACCAAACCAAGAGTTTTATATCATTATTACAATAATTAATTTCCATTCACATTTTCTAAATTTTCCAACCATCCCCCACATGAATGGAGATTGATCAAAACACACACAATATATCCAGTGGAACCTCGATGGTTGAGTATTGCAGGATAGGTAGGTGTTAGCTTTGAACCTTCCTTTGTGAAGTATACTTAGACTACTAGCGGTTAATAGACGCGATGTCCTTGAACTAACCCCGATTTGTGTAGACGACAATACACTTAACACAATACTCTCCCTAGCCGAGCACATCCCCTCATTGTCGTGTCCATTATGGTCCTGGAACACTAGCCTGGTTCTGTGAAAGCTCTAGAAAATTGCGCACCGCACACTTTCATTCGAAGCGACCTCACTTCTCTTTCACATAGGTGATTATCTATAAATCATTAAAAGCATTGATGTTATAATGATTTACATAAATCAAATCATTAACCATAAATTATGCTTAGCCTCGCAACATGCCACTGTTGTTATAGGAATGGACTAGGAAGTAGTTAAACTCCCTTTACAATTTAGGAGGATATATATATAAATATATATTAGATTATATGTCAAATTATATATTGGCTATGCCTTCACAGTGACCACCCTTAGATATACAATTAGGTTGTTTTATTAAACTTAGATCTTGGGATCTCCAGTCAACTAAGTTAGGTTTTCCTTCATATATCCTTTTTTTTCATGGGCTTTAGTCTCATTCCACAACTCTATCTCTCATCAACCCTTGGGTTGTTGGATCCAAAACCATTATTTATGACTTTGCCAAGTCATACTAGATAATTTTAATTAAGATGAGTTGTTATGACGTGCTCTTAACTTGTAAGTTAATATTACCTCTAGTATGCCATATCATACATCTAGCAACCATTTGGCCTTCGATTCTAATCACTAGATTAGATCGTTATAACCATTGTGTACTCCAAGAGGTCACATGTTGGAAATTTTTAGATAATTATCCTTATTGGTAAACCTTCCCCCACATTTAAGTGTTATTGGATAACATTATCCAACTTTCAAATGGGGTATCCTTATAGGTAAACCTTCCACGTTCAAATGCAAGACCCCCCCCCCCCCACATTTAAGTGTTATTGGATAACATCATCCAACTTTCAAATGGGGTAGAGAAAGGTTCTTCCTTTCAACACAAATTTGATAAATCATATCAATTACCATTTCTAAAGAGTAGTTTCTTAAATGGCTTCCCCCAAATTTCTTGCATTTTGATATAGTTTGTTTAACTTTACTTATGAAGTCAACTCGACACTTATGATTTGAACAAGGCCACGTCTTTGTATCAGTGGTTCATAACACATGCCTTAGTGTTAGCTTCCACCACTTTCTAAAATTTAAGCTAAACTTGTCATAAGGTTGTTAACAAACCATCACAGATCTAGAATAAATCACCATCTAGAACACACCTAAAGAGTTTGAGGTCTTCTTGTGATCCTCATAAGTTATATCATTTTCTTAGATTAAATGAAAATTTCTTTAAATTTGTCTATACACAAATCATTCTTGTGTTGTTGATGTTTCAAATTTTACGTTAATTAGTCTTTATAAAGAACCATAATTAACTAGTATTAGTCTAGCATGCTTTAGACTACAATACTTTAGCATGTGAACAGAAGATGCATCATTCTGATCCTTCACAGCCATTACAATACCACTTTGAAACACTCAACCCTTTGTTTAGACAAAATTATGAGACTTATTCACAACGCCCAAACCTTAATATTTAGAAAAGTCTCATGAGTTATTGTATATAGCGCATACATAACTTCATCATTCATTTAAGGAACATAACTTATTTATTCACTTATATGTACTTTGAACATAAGTCTTAATCCAAATCATTTTTGATGAATACATTCATCATGATTAATGTTACTCATCTACAATCACTATTATGCTGAGATAAAGTCAATTGGATTAACACTCAAACTCTTGGTATTCTCATTTGCATAAAATAATTTATACATTTCATTTTTGTTTCTTGAAACTATTTATTATGATACTCTCCCGAAATGAAAGATAAACTTCCACATAGTTCAAACAAAGTGAATGATGGTAGAAACATCTATATGTCCATCGCTATTGTAAGCATATTATAGTAAATCTCTTGAAATTTACTTAAATTCAATTAAGTCGGTGAATTTTCAATGATGAATATTCAACGATTCATTCACACTAAATGAATTTCCAAGAAGTTAATACATCATTAACATATATTAGTTCATATGTTATAATTCACATTTAGTGAATTTCTAATGAGTTAATACGTCATTAACATATATGAATTTATATGTTACAATTCATACTTAGTGAATTTCCAAGAAATTAATACGTCATTAACATATATTAATTCATATGTTACAATTCACACTTAGTGAATTTCCAAGAAATTAATACGTCATTAACATATATTAATTCATATGTTACAATTCACACTTAGTGAATTTTCAAGGAATTAATACGTCATTAGCATATATTAATTTATATGTTACAATTCACGCTTAGTGAATTTCCAAAGAATTAATACGTCATTAACATATATTAATTCACATGTTACAATTCACACTTAGTGAATTTCCAAGGAGTTAATATGTCATTAACATATATTAATACATATATTAATTCAAAACTCCATATGGATAAACATACGACATTTACACATCAAATCTATATGGATAATCATCTCAGTGATATCATGTTATATTATGTATACAAGTATTCCCTCAAATAGAAATTCATGCACACATATCCTCGTATCCTTGTTTCACTTTTGAAACCATACTCTTAAACAAATATGTTCAAATAACATCAACTTGTTACAATTACTACACCTAAGTAGCAAAGCTTGAACAATCAACCTTGTTCGCACAACACGAAGTTGTTGTCACCATAAAGTATCCTTGTGAACGTTATCTTAGTTTAATATATACTACTTTTAGCAAGAGTAGCGAACCATTTTCTAAAAATCTTAAAATATACCAAACTTTGTTTAGAATCATTCTAAATCATTTCCTTAGTTTTACAAAATATTATATTATTAATATATAAAAAAAGGTTTTATAAAATCAAATATCAAAACCTAAAACATCAAACAGTTTTATATGATTTAGATTTAATATCTATGTACTTAAACAGTTTCTAGCACACATGCCAAAATAAACATGATATAATGCGCACATTATAAAAATTAACATTTTCATATAATAACGTTTTCAAAGGATAGAGTTTATAAAATAAACCATTTATAAATGTTTCTAATGCACACACTAGAAAATTAAATGTTCACATAAAACATTTTCAATCAGTATGGTTTATAAAATAAACAATTTCCAACAAACATGTTAGAACTTAAACAATTCAAACGCGTGCGTTAGAGGAAAGACAATACATTCATGAACCAATAGTCATTATGACAAAACCTTATAAATTGTTGGTTTTCTAATGTATAGCCCAAAGATCGCTCCATTAACATCGAGTCGATGCTTAAATTATTAATAAGTTAATGAGAGGAATATGAATAGACACACGGGGAACCTTTTCTGCACTATTTCACCAAAACACACATGTACGTCTCACTACAATATTTTCTAACACGCCCATTAGAAAATTAACGTTTACACAAAACATTATAAATAAATCGTATCTTACACCCATTGTAAGATATTTAACGTTTACAAGAAACGAATGGTTTACTTAAAACCATTTCTAATACAATTGTTAGACATAAACGATTGCAAAAATCGTTAAACAAAACTAATGAAAACCCAATGGTTTTCAAAGATCGGTTCTAACACTATAGTTAGAATACAAACGATTACACAAATTGTTTTCTAGAACCAAACGGTTGAATCAAATATTACGTTTTGTAACACGGAATAGGATTTAAGATTGCATCATGATCTCTAAAATCCAAACACACCAAGTTGTACTAGGCACATAATTTCCCAAAAAAAATTTATTTATAAGATTATATTATCTAAAATATTTTTTATTTCAAACCATTTCGTGAACCCAAAATCCTTATAAATAAGGTTTTAAGATTGTAGCAACAATCTTACGAAAAATTCTATTTTAAGATTGTAGGACATGGGTCACAATAATATTTAAATTGATAAAATAAAAAATAGTATAACGATACTCTTGTTATACAAGGGAAATATCGTAGTAGAATACCGTGTACAAAACCAAAATAAAATTAATATAGAGAACAATTAATATAAATTCGTGTCGATGTCTTTGGTGAGAACTTCAACAAAAACCTTTTGACTCGAGTCTTCCACACGTTGAGTATCTTCACATTCGTCTTAGTTTTCCTTAGTGTAGCTACAAATTCTTATCCTTAACCCAACTCCATTGGCTACAACAAAACATGAACATAATAATATATATTGAGCGTTGGTTGAGGCACGTATTCAATAGGATTCCCTTAAAACAGATTTCGGGTCTCTACTAAAGAATCCGTCTGTTTCCCAGGGTACAACAGCCGAAGCAGTATGTACTGCCGGAAAGGCTACACGCCCGAGGTTATATTGGAGTATGTTGATACAAACAAACAAGAAGTCGATATGTTCACTAAACCGTTAACTAATGTGAAGATGGTGAAGTTTTGCAATGATCTCGGGATGACGAACGCAAGTGTTGAGAGGGAGTGTTAAATGAGCAACACGTGTGGGCTAAAGGGTGGTTCGGTTTGACCTCAAAAGGGTGGTTTGGAGGAGATCATAACTAAAGGGAGTTAAAAGAAAACTAAGTCATACTTGGTGGCTAAGTTTCTTTAATGGATAAGTCTTTTTAGTATCCATAATGGATAAGACTTTATAGTATGGATAAGTCTTGCTAATATCCATAATGGATAAGTCTTTTTATGGATAAGTCTAGCTAGTAGATAAGTTTCCTTATTTCAATAGGATAAGGATAAGGATTGGTGTAAGTTCAAAGTCTTACTAGATTAGTTTCCTTACTACTTAAGTTTTTGATTGCCTATATAAGGCTTGTATGGTTTAGTTGTAAATATATATATATATATATATATATATATATATATATATATATATCAAGTGTGTCTTGTATTGAGTGTAAGTTTGTCTTATATCTCTCTTTTCTTGTTTTCAACTTATAAGAAAACCTCGTGTATTGGGTCTTGGATTTGTTTACTGTTTCACTTATTTAAAACGTAACAAAGAATACAACTTGGAGTCAACTAAATCAAAAGCCCCGATTTAGTTTCACGAACCCTCATTTAACACCCACCCTAATTAGGTCAAGCAATCACCTAATATACATATGAAACACAACATTATCATGCCAAATAAACTCACATATAGCTATCAGTTATTCCGATTTTATAAACCCACAGATGCAAACAAATATCATGAAGAACAAAAAGAAAATTAGTGAAGATTTATAACTTACAGTTGATGTAATATTGATTGTAATTAACAAAGACAACCAGATGATGATAATTCCTATATTAATTTCTCAAATTGATTACCTAAATTCTCTTTTGGAATTGTATGAATTAGAACAGGCGTATCCTATTAGATTAGATGTGAATGAAGCCATGAAGGTGCCGCAATTTGTAACCTAGGTCTTAGTATTATTAAAAATTATGATCCGGATACTTCATTACAGGTTTGGGCCAAGAACAGGTTTTACCCAAATAACCCATCAGCGTAATATTAGAGCATGTAATTGAGCGGGAATTTAAGGCTGAGAATTATTCTGGCATCACCTCCAGTATTTTACTTTATTAAAAGAGTAAGATATATATATATATATATATATATAGGATGGAATATTGATAGGGCTAAATTATATATAAATATTTCATACACTTTGGATAGTTTTTGGATTCATAGTTATTTATAATTGCTTTCAAATGATTCATATTTTATATTAGAATTCAATTAATTATAACAAATAAAGAAAATTTAAAATACTTAAAAGCTCTCGTTAGCATTACATGAGTGAAATCAATTGAGAATTAATTGACTATTTATGATTTGAAATAATATAATTAATGTCATGCATTCTCAATTCATTATCATACAAAATAAAAGAATACGTAAGTTAGGTGTTTTGACTTGTGAAACATTGTATTAGGGTCCACCACTAATACTAGATCATTCATATTTCTTTGCAGAACTGGTCCAAATTATTAATGGGCATATATAAATATATACCAAGTTAAAGTAAATGGAAGCGAGCCTAGCCCACTAACTTGGAAGCTCACGAGCCCAACAGTGAAGTAGGTCACGATGCCCCTCTTGATATTAGGGACGGCATAATGAAAGCGGGAGAGGGGGCAGCGCACGACAGTGAAAAAAAAATAAACAAAACCTAAGACTCACCTACGTCTTGTCCAATCGGAAATCATCTCAGAAAATATTAAAAAAAGAGTTTGTGACAATTGTGGTTGGCCATTTGTATTCAAACAAGAAGAAAGTTATTAATTTTCTCTTTGGAGCTACTGTGCACACGTGAGAGGTTTTACAAGGCCAAAGTGGAGTTTTTAAAGCAACAGAGATTAAGGTTTATGATCTTATTTGGCTTGTTTAAGTATTCAATTTGTTTTTCTCATCCCATGTTAACATGTTGAATACTTTTACTCTTGTTTATTATTATTGAAATGAGTAGCTAAACTTTTTAGAACTACCTAGGTTTGGTTGATTGACGATGTGTTGACAATTATTTGGGTTGAGTAACGAACATATAATTGATTTTCTAGTGTCAAGTTCATGTTATTGTGATTTTATTCTATGATTGCTATTGAGTTGTTCAATATTATATTAATTAAACCCCATGCGATTTTATCTTTACATGAATTAGTTTTGTGTTTGATTTAGGATTGCATGTTAGACTAATTACTTGGTGTTTTTGGTTGTTTGTGGTAGACGTCACCATAGGGTTTGATTGGTTAAAGTTGTTTATCTCAATAGTTCATCTCCTTTTAGTTGGACCAAGACATTAGGAGTTGGTTTGTCTTTTTGGTCTAGTCGATTTAGTTAGCCGTTGCGAGATCACGTGCGGTTTTCTAGTCGTTGATTAGGTTATTTTGTAAGCAAGTTATTTAATCTTTAATATTGAATTACCCCTTATTCCCGAGGTTTGTTAGGATTACGAGCTTTAGAGGAATTTGTGATTTTGATACGGACCAAGTAATAAATCAATTGGATACTTAGAAAATCAACCGTGCTTTATTATTCTTTCTAGACGTTTTTAGGGGTCTTTAGTAAAACTGACCGTGGGGACCTATTTTCCCTTATTATTGTCTAGTTAGATTATCTTTTGAACCTGGTTTTATGTGTTCGTTGTCACCCGAGCGTCGTTAATAGTCGTTAAGATACCTTACCTAGGTGGTTCACATTCATCATATTTGAGAGCTCTGTTAGTACCATTAAGTCTTGTTAAATTTTCTCGTTAGTTTCGTTAATTAAGTAAGTTGGTTAAATTAGTATAAAATACAATAAAAAATTATAAAATCAATTAGTTATTAAGGTAGGACTTGTATTGGGGTTTATAATCTGAGCCGTTCTCACGTGTCTTCGAGTTCGATATCCGGACTTTCCTCATCTTTGCTATACGTGACCGGTACACTTGCCGTTTGTGTGAACTAGGATAGATTGTTTGGTTTTTAAAGCTTAGTTGCGATTCGTGTTTTATTTATATATATTTTTTCGCACATCAAATATGAAAATCGTTTATCGTACAATAGGTACGCGAGTGTCTGGAGCGTCCATCTTCAATAACCATCCTAACCTAAAATCACAATTACGCGAGCCGACCTCCTTCAACCTCTTCTCCCGTCGATTCCGTCCACCTTCACCATCGCCGTTCAACGATTCCATCCACCATCCACCTTCACGACCACCATCTTCTTCCGACAAACCATCGATCGTTGCTCACATGTCAGTTGATTAAATTGCCCAATTGAAATTGAAATTGAAATTGTTGAACTAATTGATCAATTAAACTTTGAAATTGGTCAAATTAATCATCAATTTGAAGTTCCAATTAATCAATTTTGAGTTTTTGAAGAAACCCAGTTGCAGACGTTCCATATTTTGTTCATATGGTCGAATCAATGATCAAATTAACAGTCGATTGATGATTTTTTGATGATTATGAGATTATATGAAGTGATTTCAGTGTTCAATTTCATGTTTACATGTGTTTAATTTCTTTTCTTTTGTTAGTTTTAGAAGTTCTGAACAGCCAGAACTTCTTAGAACTTCTAAACTTTTTATCATAAATTCTAAACTTTTTTGAACACCCAGAACTTCTTAGAACTTCTAAACTTTTTATTAAACAACCTGAACTTCTTAGAACGTATTAGAATGTGTTGGTGCATTATGTCAGTAGTTCAGTATCTAGTGTCTGTAATCGTGTTAGTTTGTTTTGTTTTGATTTGTATAGGTTGTCTCACAAGTTCGCCTAATATAAGCGAACTTGTGGACAAGCGAAGTTATTGACAACTTCGCCTAGTCTGTTAGGCGAAGTTGTAACCCGTAACATATGTATACATATGTTACGGGTTGTATGAGACAGTTTTTTGAGAACGTGTAATTGTGATTTGAACATCACGAGTTAAGTGTTGTAATACAACGTGTCTTTTGAGTATTGTAACGTGTATTTGTGCTTGGTTTTAACGTATATCGCGTCTAACGCTCGTATCGTCTTACGTAGGGATTCCGCACCTACGTAGAACGAGATACTTCCGTGTAGATCAGGCTGGGAACCTACAATTGGTATCAGAGCATTTTGCTCGTGATTGTGTGGTTCGGGATTATCACACGAGTGTAGAAATCGTTCCGTTCGACTATTCGCGGGACGAGTTTACGTTGAAATACCGAGTTTTTGTGTCCTACCCATCTCCCACTATCAAATATAACCCATTACACCTTCGCATACCTCACAATACGTCAAATTAAAACCTGCAAAAACCTTGTGTTCATCAGGCGAAGTTGCCGTCACTGTTCGTAGGGTTTGGGCGAAGTTATAAGTTTAAGCGAAGTTATCAACCAAGCGAAGTTATCAACCAAGCGGAGTTGTCATCAAGCGAAGTTAAGAGTTTCAGCAAAGTTAAGTTTAAGCGAAGTTAAGCATAACTTCGCCTACTGATCACTGTTCAAATTAAAAAAAAAATTTGTATGCTTTCAAGTCGTGTTTCTTTCAGCGATGACTTCGATAAACATTACGGAACTGGTGAAAATGGAAGTTGAGGCCGGTTCAGCAACTAAGGCTCCGAAAATGCTTAAGGGTACCGATTTCGTTGCTTGGAAAGATCGATTTGAACAGTATGTTAAATATCAAGATGCTAAGATGTGGGTGTGCATACAAGATGGATACATTCCACCAACGGCCTTGTTTGAGGGTCGTGAACCGATTAAAAAGTACAATAAGATGGAATAGGAAGAAAAGAAGATGTATGAGGCAAAAAGTAAAACTCATGCTGCAATAACAATGGCTCTTCCACAAGAGATTCTGCATACATTCAAGAAGTACAAAACTGCTAGAGAGCTATGGGAAGCACTTGAGAATCGATATGAGGGTAATGTGGGAATACGTGCTTCCAAAACAAAGCTACTAAAAACCCAATTCTCTGTGCTCAAGTATCTGAAAAATGAATCACTTGACGATATCATCACCAGATATTATCACTTGATGACCGAACTCAGCAATTACTCCATTGTATACAAAGAAGATGAGATAGTAGAGAAACTTCTTGATGCTCTTCCACCGAAATAGGAAATGTATACGGTTTTAATGAGAGAGGATAAAGAATTTGCTAATATTGATCTTGAAACAGCAGTCAATAAGTTACGAAATTTTGAGCTCAACATGGTTCGAAAGGAGACACCGACTGATCAGGTTCAGGATCCGGGAATGTATGGTGCGAAGGTCTCTCCAAGTGCAAGTTCAAAATCAGAATCGTCTGCCTACTACACAAAGGGAGAATCAAACTCCAACTCAACTCGAGATGGTCATGTGATTCTCAATAAGGATGGCGACGTATGCTTCGTAGCTGGAGGTAGTAGTTCTTCAAAACCTCAATCAACAACTGGTAATGTATCCTCAAATGTTCCGACCTACAATTACTCACAGATGCCCATGAGTGTTAATTCAGCTGAACAGCAGTTTGCTCTCTATGCATCTATCATTGCATCTTATGAGAATTACATCTAAGGTAAAATAGTCGATCCCGCAACTTTGGATGAAGACTATGATCAAATTGATGCTGATGATCTAGAAGAGATGGACCTGCAGTGGCAAATGGCTATGATAGTAAGACGGGTTAAACGATTCATGAAGAAAACAGGTAGAAAGTTCGTTGGCGAAAGACCAGGTTTTGATAAGTCAAAGGTTCAATGTTATAACTGTCAACAGAATGGTCACTTTGCTAAGGAATGTACAAATGAAAGAGTCGAACGTAGTCAGAACAGGCCGGCACAACAGAATGGGGGAGGTAGTGAGAATAGGGCTATGGTATCTAGACACAATGGTGGGTACAACTGGAATCTACAGGTTGAGGAAGTCTTCGAACAGGCAAATTTGGTGAACATCGAAACTGCAGGAAGTGAGAAAGAGACGGGAGAAAATCAAGCTTATATGGCAGAAGTGAACGATCAGCTCTCTGAGGTAAGTTCTGAACCTCATTGTATGCAATGTGAAAATCTGTCTGAACAATTGAAAACAGTAACTGATCAGTTTGTTAGTTTGGACGCTCAATTTAAAGCGTTAAAAGAAGATCATCATTACACTAAAACTAGAGAAAACAGTTACTCGGTAAAAATAAAAGCTAGTGAAAAAGATATCAGAAGTCTTAAAGCCAGTCTAGCTGATAAAATACAAGTAATTGATCTTAGTTATGAAGTGTTAGAAGAAAAAACCAAACTAATTGCTGAAAGGGATAAACAGATAGCTGATTACCAGGTAAAAGTGTTGGAATTAAACAGAAAAATTGAACAGTTTAGAAATTCCTCAGCAATGCTTGATCACATCGTAAGTGTTCAACGTTCCCCAGTTAACAAAGGGGGAATTGGATTTTCTGAAGTTCCACCACCATATAACCATAACTATACGTATGATCCTAGTAATCAGAAATCTGTTGATGTTGAGATTAGTCAGACAGTTCCTGTCAAAGTTTCGATTAAAGAACCTGAAGTTAGTAAAAGCGAAACATGTAAGCCTGTTTCGAATGTTAAGATTTCTGTTCCTAGTTCTGTCTCATCAAATTCGGACAAGACATCCGAATCTAGTGAGGTAAAAGAAGAGGTAGTGTTACTAAAACGTGGGGAGGAATATGATCCAACTGAAAAGAACTCTCCCCTAAACCCGTTTGTCCCACCATATGTTAGACAAACGAATAGTAATGCAACCTCAACATCTGAAACAACTGTTGAGACGAAAGTTGAACACAGGAGTTGTTTTAGATGCAATAAAATAGGACACCTGATTGCAGATTGTCCTCTAAATCAGAGATTCAGAGGTATATGAGGCCTCCGAAAACTGAGAATAAAACGAATAGTAATTACTATAATGGTAAGAATGCTTACTCACCAAAGTTCAGATATTGGACTAATCCAAGATTTCAAAGAAATCGATCTCAGTTTTTCCCAGTTAACAACCAAACTAACAATTATAACTCAGTTAATCCACTAAGGTTTGGATGGCCTCATAGTCAATTCTCAAGAAGGTATCCTTTCAGAACTTACAGAAATCACTCTCAAACTGCCTTTGGACAATCAAAGTACGGGATGCCGTTTAACAGATTTAATCGACCCAAGACCAGTAGGTCTTGGGTCCCCAGATTTTAATCTTTTCTTTAACTGTGCAGGAACAGTTGAACAGGACTGTAAACAATCTGTGGGTTGTGGATAGTGGCTGTTCCCGGCACATGACTGGTAACAAGAATTTGTTACACGAATGGAAACCTGTTCAAGGAGGTAGGGTAAGTTTTGTTGGAGAGATGGTGGTAGAATTACTGGTATTGGAACTGTGACAAATGGTAAAATGAAGTTAGAGAAGGTGAATTTTGTTGAGGAGTTGAAGCATAATTTGTTGAGCGTGTCTCAGATTTGTGACAAAGAGTAAAAAGTGCACTTTACTAAAAATGAAGCAATTGTTCTGTATCCTGGTTTCAAGATACCAGAGGCATGGGTGGTGATGAAAGCTCCAAGAGAAAAGAACACATATGTAATGGATATGAGGTCAACTGAGATGGTAACAGAAGAGTCATGTCTTCTGACAAAGGCAACTGAATCTGAGTCAGAATTATGGCATCGAAGAATGGGGCATATACATCTTCGCAAAATGAATTACATTGTCAAGAATGGCCTGGTGCTGGGTGTTCCCTTGAAGAATTTTAACTTTGAAGATCAATGTTTGTCGTGCAAGAAGGGAAAGCAACACAAGAAACCTCATCACTCCAAGAAGGTTAATTCAATCGTCAGTACACTAGACCTGCTTCACATGGATCTCTTTGGTCCCGTGAATGTAAAGAGTCTAGGTGGAACTTCATACTGCTTGGTAGTAACCGATGATTACTCTCGATACTCTTTGGTATATTTTCTGAAGGCGAAAGATGAGACGGTTCAGTTGGTGATTAACTTGATTTCCAAGGTTGAAAACATTGTTGGGAGAAAGGTTAAGTACATCAGGAGTGATAATGGGACAGAGTTCAAGAACTACCAGATGGAGATGTTCTGCTTACAAAAAGGGATAGACCATCAGTACAGCGCCCCGTACACTCCACAACAAAAAGAGGTGGCTGAGAGGAAGAATAGAACGCTAATTGAAGGAGCCAGAACCATGCTGGCCGATGCTAAACTTCCCGTGGTGTTCTGGGCTGAAGCAGTTGCCACAGCATGTTATATCCTTAATTGTGTTTTAACTGTTAAAAGGCTAAATAAAACTTGTTATGAACTTATGCATGGTCGAAAGCCAAACTTGAATGGTCTCGAACCATTTGGGTCCCCATGTACGATATTAAAGACAAACTCAAAATTTGGTGAGAAAGCCGACGAAGGTATTTTAGTCGGATATGTAGTTGGGACACCCAACAGAAGAGTCTTTAATTTATCGAACAGCAAGGTTGAAGTGGTATGTAACACTGACATCACGAGTTACAAACCACCAAAGCCTAGCATGGGACCCGCTGAGGCTTTTGACTATGATAGACTGTTCAAATCTTTTAATGTGCCTTACTTGGATTTTGCAGAAGTTGATGAGAAAATTGCTTCATAGATCATGTATGACGAGGAGGAAAATATTGTGCAACGTCCACGATACGATGAAAGTCAACCTTCCACGTCAAGTGTCGTTAATAGTCCTGCCGCCTCTACTGAAGAAGAATTTTACAACCCTTTTCACTCTCAACATCAATCACCCATTGAAGAACTCTCTTCGAATTTGGAAAATAATCTGGAAGTCGGTCCGGTTCAGACTACTGCTATTCACAAAAATCACCCTTTGGAGAACGTGATAGGTGATCTGTCTGACGGTGTTCAAACAAGAAGAAGTTTGAATGAGCACACTTGTGTTTACGCAAGCATTAAAGAAACAGGTATCATAAATGAATTCTTGTACACCTGCTTCATCAGCCAGATTGAACCAAAGAATTATCAAATGGCTCTCAAGGATAGCTCGTGGGTAGAAGCCATGCAAGAAGAGTTAGCTCAGTTCGAGAAGATGGAAGTCTGGAAGTTAGTAGCAAAACCGAAGAATGTACATGCTATTGGCACAAAGTGGGTCTTTAAATGTAAGAGAGATGAGAAAGGTGTTGGGTTTCTATGAAATTAACAAGCTTAGTTAACCATTTAACTAGTCACAATTAAGGCGGAAGCGTGATATTTACAAAGTAAACATATGTATCCATGTGTTTATATATGTATATGTTCATGAATAACCTAGTTTATTCATGTTATAAGATTACCAATAATCTATTTACTAGAAACCCGAAGCAAGGATCAAATGATACGGAAAAGCTAAACTATCAAGCTTGTAAACACTTACATTCTTAACCCTTTAAGAGTTTAGTAGATGGTTGAAGAAGATGATGATGTGAATGCTAGACTTTCAAAGGAAAACCCTCAAACGGAATATACCCCGAGCCTCCAACACACACCGAGCTATGCTAGGAAGCTTGAACACGAAAAAAACGAGACCCGAGCCTTTCCTTTTCTTTTGGCCGTAAACAAGCAAGAAAGAAAGAAAGGAAGAGTTGTGTTTGGTTACTTGAAAAGTGTTATATTATGTTTGGTGTATCTTGATCATTATTTATTATCATCATTCATATGCCCATGATGTTAGGTTAAGTTACCCATACTCAACCTTTTCCATGACATGATATTGACCAAGACATGGGGTGTGGGGCCCACCCAAAACCGGCCCCAATTATAACCTTTTTTTTTTTTTTTTTTTTTTTTTTTTTTTTATTTTATATTTTATAAAATATATAAACACCCCATCTTTTATAAACCATTTTATAAAAGAATACATAGTTAAATAATCATTCCAATAATAATTATTTGAATAAATAAATTAACCAATTAATTTATCTAACACTTTCAAGTAAATATTCAGAAACCCGATTTCTGAATGTGTCGTGTTCTGTATTTGTTTTATAGATCATATCTCAACAAATACATAATTGGTGTGTGTCTAACTCGTTATTGGGTATGACCCGACTTGGATCAAACACAACTAGCCACATTAACCTAATTACGTGTCTCGGGCATACGATATTCCAACAATCTCCCACTTGCACGAGACTCATAGGTAGTTAACGCTAATGGTGAATACCGCCTAACAACAGTTCACCATCCCTAGTGTGTTTGACTAAGTGCCATTCAATAACATCATCCCCTTCAAGTCCATACTTGATATGATATAGGTAAGTCTTATCATTACATCCCTTTGTTTCTAGATGTCCTGTTAAATCGAAGAGACACAGAGTGATCATTCTCTCAATGATTTAACTTAACAGGCCTTAGACATCTAAACTCTCAACACATAAGAGGAACAAATCCCATCTTGACTGCATACATCCTTGTTGACATCTCGTATGATATCTGAGCTCTTTCTTTTACGTCATCGTGTTACCGAAAAACAAAGAAGAGAGTCAAGTTATCAGACTTGATGAGAAACCAGATCCAATATGCATCTCAGGTCAAAGGACACAATGATACTCGCCTTTACTCAAGGATTACTTATGATCAGTTGCACTAACTCCATGCAGTGATCCTTGAGAGCGGATCATGTCCAATATTTGTATCCCACAAATATCTATGAACCTTGGTGGCAAACCTATGCCTTATATTCATCACATGAATATCAACCAATCCGGGTTCATAATAGTCTTACCTTCATACTTGTTCCCACAAGCATGATCGACTACGGACGTTTAGAACAACATAAGTCATTCATGGATTAAACATGCAAATATAGAACATAACTCATTGAATAATTAAAACATAATTAATTTCATGAGATACCCATTACATTCGTTCTTATACAAACACTAAACACAGATTAAATCCACTCACTAGAATACCGAAGTCCTAATGCACAAACATGACCCTCATGCTTTGGCCTATCGAGGAGCTTCGTGAGTGGGTCCGCAATATTTTGATCGGTATGAACTTTATGAATACATATCTTTCTCTTTTCAACTTCATCCCTTATGTAGTTGAATCTGCGCTCAATGTGCCTCGTTTTCTGATGTGCACGAGGCTCCTTGATCTGTGCAATAGCACCCTCATTGTCACAGAATATCTCTAGGGGCTCCTGAATGGA
This sequence comes from Bidens hawaiensis, assembly GCF_021521415.1. Classification (NCBI taxonomy): domain Eukaryota; kingdom Viridiplantae; phylum Streptophyta; class Magnoliopsida; order Asterales; family Asteraceae; genus Bidens; species Bidens hawaiensis. The sequence goes on from NW_027500174.1 coordinate 31,447, forward strand.
AGAGATAATCCCTAGATCCATGATGAACTTTTTCATCCATGCAGCCTCTTGGGCTGCCATTGAAGCGGCGATGTACTCAGATTCTGTAGTGGATAACGCGACAACATCCTGCTTCGAACTCTTCCAAGAGACAGCGCCTCCATTCAAAATGAAGACATATCCCGACTGTGATCGAGAATCATCTCGGTCAGTTTGGAAACTCGCATCCACGTAACCCTTTACGACGAGTTCCTCCTCACCAGACCCATATATTAAAAACATATCCTTAGTCCTTCTAAGGTATTTTAATATATTCTTGACAGCCATCCAATGACTGTCACCTGGGTTGTGCTGGTATCTACTCGTTATGCTTAAAGCATACGAGACGTCCGGTCTGGTGCACATCATTGCATACATAATAGATCCTATTGCCGAAGCATAAGGAACATGCTTCATCCTATCCTGCTCTTCCTTAGAGCTAGGACTTTGGGATGAGCTCAACACGGTTCCTCTAGGAATAGGTACCAAACCTTTCTTAGAGTTTTCCATCCTGAACCTTTTCAGGATTTTATCAATGTACGCACTTTGATTGAGTCCGATCAATTTCCTTTGTCTATCCCTATAGACCTTTATTCCCAAGATATATGTCGCTTCTCCAAGATCCTTAATTGAGAAACGACTACTTAACCACGCTTTAACGTTTTCCATACTTGGTATATCATTTCCAAATAAAAGTATATCATCGACATACAAAATAAGGAAAATGATTATACTCCCACTAGCCCATTTATACACACACGCCTCATCACTGTTTTGGACGAAACCAAACGCTTTGATTTCTTCATTAAAACGATGATTCCACATCCGTGATGCTTGTTTCAACCCATAGATTGATTTCTTTAACTTACAAACTTTATCAGGATTAGATGGATCGACAAAACCTTCAGGCTGAACCATATGGACATCTTCCTCAAGATATCCATTTAGAAAAGCGGTTTTGACATCCATTTGCCATATCTCATAATCAAAATGAGCTGCAATGGCAAATAATATCCTGATCGACTTAAGCATCGCGACCGGCGAGAAGGTTTCATCATAATCAATCCCTTGAGTTTGCGTGAAACCTTTTGCTACAAGTCGTGCTTTGTAAGTATCTAAATTTCCATGCATATCGGTCTTCCTTTTGAAGACCCACTTACATCCAACCAGTTTGGAGTTAAGTGGACGATCAACCAATTCCCAAACTTGGTTATCGTGCATGGATTGCATCTCGGCGCTCATGGCTTCAAGCCACTTGTCACAATCAGGTTGTGACATAGCATCTTTGTAGGAGATCGGTTCATCCGAATCGACCAAGTAGCAATCATCCACAAGAAATCCATATTTCTTGGGAGGTCGACTAATCCTATTAGATCTGCGAGCAACGTGTGTATGATCAACCATTTGATCATCTTCAACATCCTCGTGTTGAAAGCTAGTATCGACCAATTGTGTATCATCCAGTGATTCTTGAACCTCTTCAAGTTCCACTCTCCTTTCACTAGGTCCTTCCATAAGGAACCTAGTTTCTAAGAAGTATCCTTTGCGTGAAACAAACACCTTTTGTTCACTAGGATCATAGAATATATATCCTATATCATCCTTTGGGTATCCTATGAAGATACACCTGATGGATCGAGCCTCAAGTTTATTTGGGGTGTCACGTTTAACATAAACTATGCATCCCCATACCCTTAAATATGAAAAGGATGGAACCTTTCCATGCCACACTTCATAGGGTATTCGATCCACCTTTTTGGTCGGGGCCATATTCAAAATACGAGCCGCTGTGAGTAGCGCATATCCCCAAAATGATGGCGGTAGTGAGCTTCGTGCCATCATTGATCGAACCATGTCCAACAGTGTTCGATTCCTCCTTTCGGATACTCCGTTATGTTGAGGAGTTCCAGGAGGAGTGAGCTGTGAAATAATCCCACAATCTCTAAGATGACTTTGAAAAGCTTCACTTAGGTATTCGCCTCCTCTATCGGAGCGGAGTACCTTGATTGTTCGGTCGAGCTGATTTTGTACTTCATTTTGAAATTCTTTGAACATTTCAAAGGCTTCATGTTTGTGTTTCATTAGATAAACATACCCATATCGACTAAAATCGTCGGTAAAGGTAATGAAGTACCTTTCACTATTCCTACTAGTTGGCTTGAAAGGTCCGCATACATCCGTATGTATTATACCTAACAAATCCTTAGCCCTTTCATTTGTACCTTTGAAAGGCTCTTTGGTCATCTTGCCTTGAATACAAGATTCACACTCATCAAACGAACCTAACTCGTTTGTTTTCAAAAGACCTTTCTTTTGGAGAGTATTTATACGATTCTTGTTTATGTGTCCAAGGCGACAATGCCAAATGTAGGAATCACTCAAATCCTTTTTGAGTCTTTTAGTAGAAGTTTGATATAATGAGCTATTTAAGGTATTATCATGAACCAATTCATAAATACCGTTGTTTGGTACAGCTTTAAAATAAAAGATACCATTAGATGATACATGCATTTCTGATCTTACAAATTTAAAATCAAAATTACATTGTCTAAGAAGGTGCACAGAAATAATGTTCCTAGTCAAACTAGGAGCATACAAAACATTTCTCAAAACAACTTCCAAACCACTTGGAAGCGATAAAGTGAAGTCTCCTCTAGCGACCACGTGCACCCTTGCACCGTTGCCCATGAAAAGATTCACTTCGCCCTTCTTTAAGTCTTCATTCTTTTTGAACCCCTGCAACCAATTGCAAATATGAGTTCCACATCCGGTATCCAATACCCATGTGTTAGAAGAAATAAGATTTAGCTCAACATTAATCATAAAGACATTACCCGAGGTATGCGCCGCATTCCTCTTGTCTTTTAGCTCTTTTAGGTAGACCGGGCAATTGCGTTTCCAGTGTCCGGTCTCCCCACAACCAAAACAAGGATCATCCTTATGACCCCTCGGTTCCATAACCTTTTGTTTCTTTGCCATAACCGGTGATTTGCCCTTACCCTTAAGATGCATAGGAGGACCCTTTCTTTTGGCTACCTTAGCCTTAAGATTGGGTTGAGATCGATTCTTGGATCTACCTTCATTGATCGCAAACATGGGTAAAACCCTTTTGCCCATGCTCGCCTCGGCTGTTTTAAGCATTGAGTGAAGTTCTCCAATGGTTTTGTCCCACCCGTTCATGTTATAATTTAATACGAAAGTGTCGAACCTTTTCGACAAAGAGTTAAGGATCAAATCCGTTGCTAACTCTTTTGAGATGGGACAATTGAGCTTGGCGAGGCGATCAATGTAACTTTTCATCTTAAGTACATAAGTTGAAACTGGTTGATTATCATCCATTCTACATGCATGCAAGGCTCGAACCGTTTCGAACCTTTCAACTCTTGATTGCTTAAGGAACATTTCCTTAAGTTGAGTAATCATGTCGTACGCATTATGGTTTTCGAAATCCTTTTGGATTTCGGGAACCATAGTCGCCAACATGAGGCATGACACTTGAATGGAATCTTCCGTAAGTTTGACCCAATTCATATATTCGACCTCACTACCCTCTTCCGGTTCTTCGGGGATAGGTGTTTCCAAAACATGATATAATTTTTCTTGTTTTAGAACAATCCTTAAATTTCGGAACCAATCCGAAAAGTTATTGTGGTTAAGACGGTCTTTAGCGAGAATAGATCGGAGAGAGACATTTTGGACGTTAGGGATTATGTTGTCGTCGACGTGTGCGGCCATCTGCAGAATTTTAATTAAGTTCATTTTAGTGTTTTACCTTTTTAATTATTAATACCCTTTTATATATATACCAAATATAATTAATAATTAAAATCTAGAATCCAACGATAAACCCGACTCCGGTTAGGTGACCTTTTTCCCATTGTCGATTTATCAAGGTAGTTATTCATAACAATTGCAAACCCTTTTGCAACTTCTAGAGTTTATGGGACCGGTTCGAAATCATATTTCGTGTCGGCATGTTTATCCCATCAACACCTATTAGACCCCATGTTTGGGTGACCCTCTTCACATGGTTCTAATTTAAGTCGTCCTACTTGTATCAACTTGTAATATTAACATACAAACGGTTAGGTGACCTTTTTCCCATTTATATGCCAATATTACCTTAACATATTAATTTACTCTTACGCGGTTAGGTGACCTTTTTCCCACTAAGAGCTTACTAATATGTTAAGCGTTATACAAAAGGATGGTGTTTAACTTATTATCCTTAATTTTAAAAGGGATTTTTAGTTTTAATAATTCTAGTTGTAAAACTTTAAATCATGTTCTAACATGCATTTAGTAACATGATATTTTGAAACCATTTTCAAAATTCTAATTTATAATAAAGCCATTTTATTATGGGCGTGAGACGGCTAGTTAATAAATCCATTTTATTAAACTATGTGTCACGTAATTACCGATAATTATTAGAACCCGTTTTATGCTTTGTTAATTAATTCTATGTGACGAAGTTGATATCCTAATATCTAACAACCACACAATCAAACAATCAATTAACAAGCATACACAATTATACTAGACACGAGCCACTAAATTAGACCACACTTGTTAGCCGAAACAAGTGTGTGTCTTAGGTCCAATCCTAAGGGACACATGACACATGGATGTTGTAGCTCCCACTCGATCCCGCATCCAAATGCTTCGAGCATCTTCTTCAACCCCGTTGTGATCCATTGGGCTTGAACTTGGGCCTTAGCTTCCATAAGCTTCCATTTGGGCTCAATTGGTGGGCTTAGGTCCTTTTGGGTTTGAATCCCTTTAATGGGCTTGTGAGACCCATTATCACCATACCCGGCCCAATTAGGCCCAAACTTCCAATTTTGCAATCTTCTTTATTTTACAAAATAAATGTCCTAATACATTTTTCTATAAAATAAAGATAATACAAATAACCTATTTATTACATACCCATATGAATAAATAATTACAAAATTACAAAATTGCCCCTAATTAATTATTACAAACCGAAACTTGAATAATTAATTACAATCACAACATCAACCACAAACAAACATCCACTTGGTCTACGGCTCGGTCTAGTATTTAACAAACATAACCCTTTATGTCTTAGGAACCCGTTCCAAAACCCCTTGACTTTATCGGGCCTAGCCCAACCCATTTGGGCTTGACCCAATAACTAGATTATGGGCTTCGGCCCACATGTGCACAACACATGGGCTTCGGCCCAATTAAAAAACTCACGGGCTTCGGCCCATTTAACCAAAAATGGGCTTCGGCCCATATAGCTTTTTCCCTTTTATGTCCGGTTAGCCCAATAACCATATCCAAGTGGGCTTCGGCCCAAAATCACCCGATTTGGGCTTCGGCCCATATACTCGGTTTTATTTTTTTTTTATTATTTTTTTTTTTTTTTTGAACAAAGCCAAAAACAATAACAAGATTAAATACAAAGAAAAATTCATGCATGTTAATTTTTTTTTGTATAAAATCTTTCAAGGGGAAAAAATAAAACCGAGAACCCGAAGCTTAGTTTCCCGTATCCCGGCTCTTGATGCCATTTGTTGGGTTTCTATGAAATTAACAAGCTTAGTTAACCATTTAACTAGTCACAATTAAGGCGGAAGCGTGATATTTACAAAGTAAACATATGTATCCATGTGTTTATATATGTATATGTTCATGAATAACCTAGTTTATTCATGTTATAAGATTACCAATAATCTATTTACTAGAAACCCGAAGCAAGGATCAAATGATACGGAAAAGCTAAACTATCAAGCTTGTAAACACTTACATTCTTAACCCTTTAAGAGTTTAGTAGATGGTTGAAGAAGATGATGATGTGAATGCTAGACTTTCAAAGGAAAACCCTCAAACGGAATATACCCCGAGCCTCCAACACACACCGAGCTATGCTAGGAAGCTTGAACACGAAAAAAACGAGACCCGAGCCTTTCCTTTTCTTTTGGCCGTAAACAAGCAAGAAAGAAAGAAAGGAAGAGTTGTGTTTGGTTACTTGAAAAGTGTTATATTATGTTTGGTGTATCTTGATCATTATTTATTATCATCATTCATATGCCCATGATGTTAGGTTAAGTTACCCATACTCAACCTTTTCCATGACATGATATTGACCAAGACATGGGGTGTGGGGCCCACCCAAAACCGGCCCCAATTATAACCTTTTTTTTTTTTTTTTTTTTTTTTTTTTTTTTTTTTTATTTTATATTTTATAAAATATATAAACACCCCATCTTTTATAAACCATTTTATAAAAGAATACATAGTTAAATAATCATTCCAATAATAATTATTTGAATAAATAAATTAACCAATTAATTTATCTAACACTTTCAAGTAAATATTCAGAAACCCGATTTCTGAATGTGTCGTGTTCTGTATTTGTTTTATAGATCATATCTCAACAAATACATAATTGGTGTGTGTCTAACTCGTTATTGGGTATGACCCGACTTGGATCAAACACAACTAGCCACATTAACCTAATTACGTGTCTCGGGCATACGATATTCCAACAAAAGGAATAATCATAAGAAACAAGGCGAGGCTGGTAGTTAAAGGGTTTAATCAGCAGGAAGGAATCGACTACAATGAAGTGTTTGCTCCTGTGGCAAGATTGGAAGCGATTCGACTATTTTTGGCATTTGCTGCACACAATGAGATGAAGGTGTTTCAATTAGACGTGAAAAGTGCTTTTCTTAATGGTAAAGTTGATGAGGTAGTATACGTTGAACAGCCTCCGGGTTTTCCTGACCCTGACTTTCCTGATCATGTGTACAAGCTGAGTAAAGCTCTATATGGACTACATCAGGCCCCTCGTGCCTGGTACGCCACCTTATTTGATTACTTACTCGAGAATGGGTTCGACAGAGGAAAGATCAATAGCACGTTGTTTGTCAAGAGAAAAGGGTGAGATTTTCTACTAGTTCAAGTCTACGTGGACGACATCATATTTGCTGCATCAAAAGTCGTCATGTGTCAGGAGTTTGAAGATGTCATGAAAAAGAGGTTTGAAATGGGTGCAATGGGTGAATTAACTTTCTTTTTAGGATTGCAGGTTGATCAGAAGAAAGATGGGATGTTCATCCATCAAACTAAATATGTCCAAGACGTTCTCAAACGCTTCAAGATGGAGGACAGCACTCCATTTGATACTCCGGTTTGCGACAATCACAAACTGGGTGCTGATTTGGACAGTGATGAAGACGTGGACCCCACCCAATATAGAGCAATCATAGGTTCTTTAATGTATTTAACTGCATCTAGACCTGATATTATGTTTGCAGTTTGTCTCTGTGCTCGATTTCAGGCAAGCCCAAAGGACTCTCACATGAAGGGAGTGAAGAGAATACTGCGGTATCTCAAAGGCAAGCCTAAGCTGGGACTGTGGTACACGAAAGGGGGAGACTTGGATTTAATCGCTTACACAGATTCTGACTATGGAGGTTGCAATCAGAACAGGAAGTCGACAACCGGTGGATGTCAGTTTCTTGGAGGAAGATTGGTGTCATGGCAGTGCAAGAAGCAGACCTCAGTAGCCATTTCCACCTGTGAAGCTGAGTACATGGCAGCATCAAACTGCTGCTCCCAGGTTCTTTGGATACAACAGCAATTGCGCGATTACGGTCTGAATTTTACTCAAACTCCTATTTGCATTGATAACACTGCTGCAATCTTAGTAACTAACAATCCCGTAAAACATAGCAAAACTAAACACATTGACATTCGTCACCATTTTATACGGGATTGTGCTGAGAAGAAATTATTAGTGCTCGAAAAGGTTGATTCGTTAGATAATTTCGCTGATCTTTTTACTAAAGCATTTGACCGAACTCGTTTTCAAAATCTCGTTGAGTTTAATGGGATAATCAATCCCGAGTAACCGTATTTAAAAAAAACGTCACTATCGCTTAAAATTATGTCGATTGCTTCAGTTTGAAGGACATATCTTCGGATGTGTTTGGTCCTCACTTCTACCAGTAGATTATGAGGATAGCCATTAACCAGATGACTGAAAGCGACTGGGGCGGTTTATGATGTGTTTTTATTCTTTCGCTGAAAAATAGTCGTTCATACTTAGTCAAAAGGACGCATATTCGTATGTGGTCGGTCCAGCTGATCCATGGGATCTTCAGGATAGCCGTTTACCTGATGACTTTGACTTGATCGGGGCGATAGAATTTAAATTTTTTTTCTTTTTGGGGAGATGATATAATTTTTCAAGTCTATAACTTCGTAAGAAGTTTCAATACAATGTTTCTAAGAAAATTAATCCAACCTTGGAAAGTGATACACAAACTAATTCTGTGTGCTTAACTAGTGAAGTTATTAGGCCTAAAAGACTCTAGAACATTCACTGTATGTTATGGTAGCTTTTTATGGTGCGTAAAATTAGAAGTAATACTAACTAAATCTTCTCGATTTAAAGTGGAGACTCATTCAGAGTTGTGTATGTCTCCATATACATCTTTCCGAATGATAGGCAGAAAAGCGATTACCCAGTCATACACGAGCCCGTGAGTGTTCTGATTTCCGAGAAGATAGTATGTCAAGTACCTGCAGTGATCCAGATCCGGGACTTGCAGTAGTCTACTGTTATGAAGCTATGTAAATCTTTATTATTTAAAAAAAAATGATGATGATGATGTTAAGTCTTCTGAAGCCTATTATGTTATGCTTATCAATCAAGAGGCGATAAAGAGAATGGAAAGAAGACTCTAAAGATCAAGATGTACTTACTGGTTAATCAGACACTACTGGTCGAGGTCAACTCGGGGTGACTCGGGGAAAGTCAAATAAGCTTTGAGAATAGATGGGAGGCATCACAATCTCTGATGTTTGTCCGTTTAAATTTTGAGCTTAATTGAACCTAATCCGTATCACAGAAGCGATGAAAACCATACTAAGTTGTTTACCTGCTTACAACTTGTTTCTTTATGTCATAATACCGCTGAACATGGATCTATGTGACAATCATTTAATTAGTATGATTCCCGTTCGGATCTTTTCTAAAACATGCTAGTCCCTGTCAAGACTGAAATTTGATCCCGTTTACTTAAGTAATAAAATTTTCCATTACATATTTTTTTTTATGGTTGAAAACTTGGTTACATGGTTCTTTGATCGTAACGTTTAAATCTTAAACGGAAGTTTTAAAAGACAATTGCATAATGTTCAAAATTATAAGGGACTGTTGTGTAAATTTTAATACTAAGCGAAGTTGTCTAAGAGGCGAACTTGTTAACAGGCGAAGTTACGGGGTAAGCGAAGTTAACCCTAACTTCGCCTGTATAATCTAAACCGTATATAAAGAGATTTTTGGTCAGACACTGTGCATATTCTTTCAAACTAAGCGAACTTATTACTTTATAAACCTCGGCGAAGTTAACTCTCGAATCAAACCTTGTTATTAATCTCAGCTTCAATCTGTGTTAAAGGTGTGTAGGGTCGGGATGACTTATAATTCTTGTCAATGATGTTAATCAGATGTCGTTTCGGTCCGATTTGAGATCTCGTTCATGCAAACCTTTAAACACCCACTTTTCAAACTCCTTTTAACGTGTTCGTAACCAATGTGATCGTCTAGATCTCTTTAGTAACATGTTTTTATTGTCCACAATCACCAAATTCACCATACAAGCATCGTCTGGCCTTCTGAACATTCGCCGTTTCAGTTCAGGCGAAGTTAGGTTTAGGCGAAGCTGTTCTCAACTTCGCCTTATGCTTAACTTCGCCTGCTGCTTTAATATTTAACTAATCAGGCGCGAAGTTGTTCAAGGGGCGAAGTTATGGTTAGGCGAAGTTATCATTAACTTCGCCTTATACCTAACTTCGCCTGGTTCTTTATATTATTTAAATGCTTATCTGTTATCAGGAGAAGTTATAGTAAAGGCGAAGTTGTACTCAACTTCGCCCTTTCCCTAACTTCGCCTATACACCAGAAGCTATCATAACTTCGCTCATGGTAATAGGCGAAGTTGTGATCTGCTTTGACGATCTTCTAACTTACACCGTTTGTTATGCAGATATGGCAGCTGTAGCAGGAGCCGGTGGTGCTGGTGGTGACGAAGGTGGTGATAACAACCGTCAATTCTTTCTGGGTCACAATATGTACATCACTCTGGATCCGGATGCTAACGGTGTTGATGATTATCGCGAGATCATCACTTTCCTTATTTGCTCGCGTATCTTCCATGCTATTACTACAACTCTGCCCATCTCTCTGCCGAACATTGAAGACTTCTGGAAAACGGTAGAATATGATTGTAGAGTCGAGCCCCCAGTCATTCGCGCCACAGTTAACAATCAGGAGGTGCAGTTCTCTTCTGAGCAGATACGGGTCACCTTGCAGTTCGGGAATGAAACTAGAGATGATCCTACAGACTTTACTGCTCCATTCAGAGATGGTGCATTTTTACGAATGGGCTATTCCGGTCCATTGGGTGACACTCAGAGGCGTAAGGGATTTTTGTTGGATCAATGGCGTTTTCTCATGCATGTGATGATCGTGTGCATGTCGGGTCGTAAGGCTGGTACGGACGGGATGGGTGCGACGATGCAATCGGCAATGACAGCACTGACTTACAACAAGCGTTACAGCTTCAGTCAGATGGTGTTTTATGAAATAGACCGTCAGAGACGTGCGGTAGCTCGTGAAAGATTCTTGATGTATCCAAGATTCTTACAAATGATCTTGAATCATGTGGCTCCTACGCTACCTCAGCGCCGTCCAATTCGATATGTAGAGAGTGTCAGTAAGAGGATATTCGCACAATGCAGGGCGTCGAGTGCTCGAAGTAAACCATAGTTTCGTCCTCGGCATACTCCGTTATTTGGGTATTTGATAAACCCGGCGTATGTTGCTCCTCGTGGAGACGAGTTTCGGGATCAGGCACCGCAACGGGCTGTTGTTTCTCAACCACCACCAGTGGTACAGCAAGCATTGCCTGCTGCTCCTGTTGTGGCACCGGAGGAACAAGTAGACCTTGAAGCTGCTTTTGGTGGCCAAGAGTTCTTTGATATGGAACGAGTTGATCCTGAGGCAGACATTCAGATCTCAGTTGCAGAGGTGCCTGGTGTTGAAGTGTCGCTGGTAGCAACGTCTGTAGCTGCGTCTGAGAGAACCGACTCTGACTCCTCAGCTTATGATATTGCTGAAGCAAGATAGATTCTGGTCGCCCAAGAAAGAATTCATGGAAAAAAAAGAAAGATACAGATGACAGTGAATCTGATTTTGAGGAGGAATTAGGTCGTTTGATTCGTCGATCGAAAAGGGTTAGAACGGGTGAAGGCTCGGGAGCTGGTGAAAGCTCGAGGGTGGTACGTTTCTCTCCACCCGCCTTATCTGGTATGACTATGTAAGGCCCCGAACCCGGTAGCCTTACTTTAGCGTCGGATTTACTCATAAACACAGTTCTTACAAATCAGAGTTCATTAAAACTTTCGCGGAAACGTTTACTTGAAGCATTCGTTACAAAACATTCAATCTCTTCTTTGATATTATAAAACAAATCATTATATTTAAAACATCTTTTCTTCCATCTTAAGATGCCAGCCGTTCAATCCATGCCATGTGCCATCCTCATGCTAGTTCTTTGGTCTGATCACCTGCGTGCATACTAAAAGTCAGCTACGCTGAGTGAGTTCTAGTTAATCGGACGCCATACAATACATACACATACATACATATCCGAAGATACATATCCATACTTAACTAATTACCCTTCTGTTCTACATACATACTTACTACCATACATACATACATATCTACAATCACTAACCTCAGTCTACCGAGAGTACGTTCATAGTCCGCCGTCTATACCTGTACTCAAGGTCGTGAACACGTAAAAGGTCCGCGGTCCTTACCTATGTTCACCATTCATGGTACGTGCAAGGTCCGCGGTCCTTCCCTATACCATCCCACTTCCACAACACGTACAAGGTCCACAGTCCTTCCCTATGTTGCAACCTAATTCATAGCACGTACGAGGTCCGCAGTCCTCCCCTATGCTACCACAGCACGTATAAGGTCCACAGTCCTTCCCTATGCTGATGCCTATCTATAATACGTATAAGGTCCGCAGTCCTTAACTACGTTGTCGTATATTATCTGTAACACGTATAAGGCCCACCGTCCCTATCTACGTTTACATATATCATCTACATTACGTATAAGGCCCGCAGTCCTTAACTACGCCATCACCAGCCGAGTCTATGTCCGACAGAAGCTTGAGGGATTTGCCATCCTAACTTACTATGTCGAACGTAGAACTCACATACCATTCGTGTACCTGTATACACATACTTCACATATACAATAATTACATTATAGCATAAGAACACTCTAGGCGTTCTTTACATCCTTCATTTAACAACCATACCCCTTGTCGTTACGTGCAATATCCGAAGATCGTTCACGCCCCGACAAGTATTCATTTGTAATATTCATACATCTTCGATATATAATATCCGTACCTTTATTTTTAACCTGACAGTACGCGCAATATCCGAAGATCGTTCGCGTACCGACAAGCAATCATTCATATCCATCACATATATCACATATGGCATACACTTATCACTTAGGATAAATGTATTAACAACACATCGAGTATGCACACAGCCCCGAAAACATAACAAGGAATGGGGCTAGAAACTCACCTGAACTCTGCTTCTTCCTCCGATAGTTGTAAATCCCTTCTTTAACTGAGCTCGGCTGACTGTATAAGTTACACGTATCAATACTCGCCTGATCTAATCTGGTGGCCTAGTATTAGCTTACTTTTACTTATCGTTTTAATCTATTTTCTAATCGAACTTGACTTTAGGCGAAGTTAAACCTTAGGCGAACTTGGCTTTAGGCGAAGTTGCCATCAGGCGAACTTAGCTTTAGGCGAAGTTGCCATCAGGCGAACTTAGCTTTAGGCGAAGTTGCCATCAGGCGAACTTAGCTTTAGGCAAAGTTGCCATCAGGCGAACTTAGCTTTACAGGCGAAGTTCATCAGGCGAACTTAGCTTGCAGGCGAAGTTGTCGGCTGCAGCTACTGTTCGTGCTTAAATCCCTTAATCATCTTCGTTTCTTAACCAAATAACTCGATTTAGGTATCCACGGAATCGTCTGACCAGCGCCTACAAACCCCAACCATCAAATCGACCTAACATCGATGTTTAAAGGGTGCGATTTAGGCATATAGGTTACGGGTTCTTTTTATCAATCGATTAACCCATCAAATCATAACCATTTTCAGTAAGTTTAGCTTTGTTGGATTCGTTTTTACCATATAAACACAGATCTATCATTTCTATACTAATCCAAACCTAAACGAACAAGTTCTCGATATAAACGTACCGTAAATGAGTCAAACTACGAACACGAGCTGGTCTTGTTGCTTTGGTTCGTCACGACGATCTAGCACCAACGAGCTCGGGTCCTCGCCTTTGGATCTTGGTTCGGGTCGTGTGTGTTTTGGGTGTGTAGAGATTTGGATGGATAAATGGATGGAATGGAAAGGATTGGGGTTTAAGGGGGTATTTATACTCCCTCAAGCCCATGGACCGAAGGCCCATATTTCCTTTTGGTCCATATCCAAACCCATCTAATTATCCTACTAAGTCTTCATTTTATGCTGTTCCACTAACTCGTTTATTTCACCCGACAAAATAATATATTAAATATTACTTAGAAATTTCGGGATGTTACAAGTCTTCCCTCCTAAAGAGGTTTCGGCTAGCTTATTTCTTTAAAAGAAAAACTTCTTATATTTACACACTTTATTGAACCGCCTTTGCTTTCCGAGTTATCCTTCTTACTCCCGACTTTGCAGCCATCGAGTGGTGGTCATGTGTTTTAGCTATTTAAGGTAGCTTGTCCATGAGACCCTCGATGTACCAAGACTCATCTCATCCTTCCAAGGGCTTCGATTAGTACTTTTAACACTATTGTCTAAAACAACATTTCATCATAACATTATAATCATTCATAACCAAACTCAATATATTACACGTCACTGATAAACATAAGTTTTAAACCTTAACACAAAACAAGTTCTTAAGCAAATGTAATTTAATAAAACCATTGCATGTGCAATTATTCCTTCATCAAGTGTTCCTCTCTGCAGTTTCCCCAAGTCTTTATCCTTTCGCACCTCCCACCCCTGATTCCTTGCAATCCCTAGCCATGTGGTCAGCTTTTCCGCATTTGAAGCACTTTGGACGATCAGGGCATTCTCGGGAGTAATGCCCACTCTTTCCACACCGATAGCACCTGTCTGTCCCAGTCCTGCATTCTCCCCGATGCACTAGCCCACACGTCTTACATGCATCCTTGTTCCCAACCTTGGCCTTCCTCTCATTAGTTGTTGTCACCATCTCGTCAGACCGCTTAGCAGAGGTAGTCCATTTCTTCTCCTTCTTTTCCTCCACCACCACATCGTCCTCAGCCAGGTCAGCATAAACCACTTCTGCAAGTTCAACAGCAGAGTCAAAAGTAGCAGGTTTATTTGCCCTGACTAACATGCGGACTTTTTGTGGCAATCCCCTCACATAACATTTGATTCTCTGGACCTCAGTGTCAACCATATCAGGCACCAACCTAGATAGTCGGTTGAATTCGGTAGTATACTCACGATGCGTCATCATACCGGCCTTTAAATTCAGGAACTTCATCTCCGTACTTTCAACCTCGGCATCTGCACAAAACTTCTTCATCACCAACTCTTTCAGATCGTCCCATCTCAACGCCTTGATCTCATCCCTAGTCTTTCTCTGCTCCACACTTTCCCACCAATACATAGCTTCTTCCTCAAATGACTGAGTAGCATAACCCACAGCCTGGTCGGGACGGCATTCGCTAATGCGGATAATCTTGTCCATAGTGGTTATCCATTGGAGAGTAGCGATTGCGTCTCCCAAACCAGTCAGCTTCGGCGGGTCGCATCCTTTGAAGGACTTGTAGTTACACCCACCTCGACCTCTCTTTCCATCACCAACCTCGACAGATCCAGCTTCACTCGAGTCACCCTTCCCTCCCTCACCATCCTTCCTACCATTCTCTCCTGATCCTTCAGCAATTCTTCCAGCAGATCCTTCGGGATTCCCAGTCTTCATGGCAGTTGCCACAGCTTGGGCAATGGCAGCTAGAATAGCAGGGTCAAGTTGATGCCCTTCATTGTTGCTCGAGTTTCCTCCAGCTGCGCCTCCTTCGTCTACGGTGTTGGAAGCTTCTTCTACCGAGGGTTGCCGGACAAGACGAGGCCTGCCACGACGTCCAGTGCGACCCCCAGTTTCAACAATTTCTCCAGCTCCAGCCATTAGTATTCTAAAAGGGAAAACACAAACGTCATCACTCTAGGAATTATTTAGCACATGATTTGTAAAGTAAGTAGTTAATGACGTTGATCAAGTGTAATTAACTATTTGCGTTACTCCTCAGGTTCTACATACTTCCCTTCATGATTTCACTTGTGCTTGTTTATACTCTTATACAGTTAAACAGTTAAGTTCAATTAATCCTATCCCTAACCTGCACTCATTCTTCATTTAGCAAATAAGCCAACATTAACATACACCATTTACCATACACTTTACCTTTACTGAGCTTGCTTGAGTGACACATGGCTATCTTGAACTGGCATCTTCTTTCTTTCTCATTTTAAATCTCATTCTCTGTTCGAGTCTAAGCATGTAGGATGCTTAAATCTCTCGAACTTATGCTCTGATACCAACTTGTAAGGCCCCGAACTCGGTAGCCTTACTTTAGCGTCGGATTTACTCATAAACACAGTTCTTACAAATCAGAGTTCATTAAAACTTTCGCGGAAACGTTTACTTGAAGCATTCGTTACAAAACATTCAATCTCTTCTTTGATATTATAAAACAAATCATTATATTTAAAACATCTTTTCTTCCATCTTAAGATGCCAGCCGTTCAATCCATGCCATGTGCCATCCTCATGCTAGTTCTTTGGTCTGATCACCTGCGTGCATACTAAAAGTCAGCTACGCTGAGTGAGTTCTAGTTAATCGGACGCCATACAATACATACACATACATACATATCCGAAGATACATATCCATACTTAACTAATTACCCTTCTGTTCTACATACATACTTACTACCATACATACATACATATCTACAATCACTAACCTCAGTCTACCGAGAGTACGTTCATAGTCCGCCGTCTATACCTGTACTCAAGGTCGTGAACACGTAAAAGGTCCACGGTCCTTACCTATGTTCACCATTCATGGTACGTGCAAGGTCCGCAGTCCTTCCCTATACCATCCCAATTCCACAACACGTACAAGGTCCACAGTCCTTCCCTATGTTGCAACCTAATTCATAGCACGTACGAGGTCCGCAGTCCTCCCCTATGCTACCACAGCACGTATAAGGTCCACAGTCCTTCCCTATGCTGATGCCTATCTATAATACGTATAAGGTCCGCAGTCCTTAACTACGTTGTCGTCTATTATCTGTAACACGTATAAGGCCCACCGTCCCTATCTAAGTTTACATATATCATCTACATTACGTATAAGGCCCGCAGTCCTTAACTACGCCATCACCAGCCGAGTCTATGTCCGACAGAAGCTAGAGGGATTTGCCATCCTAACTTACTATGTCGAACGTAGAACTCACATACCATTCGTGTACCTGTATACACATACTTCACATATACAATAATTACATTATAGCATAAGAACACTCTAGGCGTTCTTTACATCCTTCATTTAACAACCATACCCCTTGTCGTTACGTGCAATATCCGAAGATCGTTCACGCCCCGACAAGTATTCATTTGTAATATTCATACATCTTCGATATATAATATCCGTACCTTTATTTTTAACCTGACAGTACGCGCAATATCCGAAGATCGTTCGCGTACCGACAAGCAATCATTCATATCCATCACATATATCACATATGGCATACACTTATCACTTAGGATAAATGTATTAACAACACATCGAGTATGCACACAGCCCCGAAAACATAACAAGGAATGGGGCTAGAAACTCACCTGAACTCTGCTTCTTCCTCCGATAGTTGTAAATCCCTTCTTTAACTGAGCTCGGCTGACTGTATAAGTTACACGTATCAATACTCGCCTGATCTAATCTGGTGGCCTAGTATTAGCTTACTTTTACTTATCGTTTTAATCTATTTTCTAATCGAACTTGACTTTAGGCGAAGTTAAACCTTAGGCGAACTTGGCTTTAGGCGAAGTTGCCATCAGGCGAACTTAGCTTTAGGCGAAGTTGCCATCAGGCGAACTTAGCTTTAGGCGAAGTTGCCATCAGGCGAACTTAGCTTTAGGCGAAGTTGCCATCAGGCGAACTTAGCTTTAGGCGAAGTTGCCATCAGGCGAACTTAGCTTTACAGGCGAAGTTCATCAGGCGAACTTAGCTTGCAGGCGAAGTTGTCGGCTGCAGCTACTGTTCGTGCTTAAATCCCTTAATCATCTTCGTTTCTTAACCAAATAACTCGATTTAGGTATCCACGGAATCGTCTGACCAGCGCCTACAAACCCCAATCATCAAATCGACCTAACATCGATGTTTAAAGGGTGCGATTTAGGCATATAGGTTACGGGTTCTTTTTATCAATCGATAACCCATCAAATCATAACCATTTTCAGTAAGTTTAGCTTTGTTGGATTCGTTTTTACCATACAAACACAGATCTATCATTTCTATACTAATCCAAACCTAAACGAACAAGTTCTCGATATAAACGTACCGTAAATGAGTCAAACTACGAACACGAGCTGGTCTTGTTGCTTTGGTTCGTCACGACGATCTAGCACCAACGAGCTCGGGTCCTCGCCTTTGGATCTTGGTTCGGGTCGTGTGTGTTTTGGGTGTGTAGAGATTTGGATGGATAAATGGATGGAATGGAAAGGATTGGGGTTTAAGGGGGTATTTATACTCCCTCAAGCCCATGGACCGAAGGCCCATATTTCCTTTTGGTCCATATCCAAACCCATCTAATTATCCTACTAAGTCTTCATTTTATGCTGTTCCACTAACTCGTTTATTTCACCCGACAAAATAATATATTAAATATTACTTAGAAATTTCGGGATGTTACAAGTCTTCCCTCCTAAAGAGGTTTCGGCTAGCTTATTTCTTTAAAAGAAAAACTTCTTATATTTACACACTTTATTGAACCGCCTTTGCTTTCCGAGTTATCCTTCTTACTCCCGACTTTGCAGCCATCGAGTGGTGGTCATGTGTTTTAGCTATTTAAGGTAGCTTGTCCATGAGACCCTCGATGTACCAAGACTCATCTCATCCTTCCAAGGGCTTCGATTAGTACTTTTAACACTATTGTCTAAAACAACATTTCATCATAACATTATAATCATTCATAACCAAACTCAATATATTACACGTCACTGATAAACATAAGTTTTAAACCTTAACACAAAACAAGTTCTTAAGCAAATGTAATTTAATAAAACCATTGCATGTGCAATTATTCCTTCATCAAGTGTTCCTCTCTGCAGTTTCCCCAAGTCTTTATCCTTTCGCACCTCCCACCCCTGATTCCTTGCAATCCCTAGCCATGTGGTCAGCTTTTCCGCATTTGAAGCACTTTGGACGATCAGGGTATTCTCGGGAGTAATGCCCACTCTTTCCACACCGATAGCACCTGTCTGTCCCAGTCCTGCATTCTCCCCGATGCACTAGCCCACACGTCTTACATGCATCCTTGTTCCCAACCTTGGCCTTCCTCTCATTAGTTGTTGTCACCATCTCGTCAGACCGCTTAGCAGAGGTAGTCCATTTCTTCTCCTTCTTTTCCTCCACCACCACATCGTCCTCAGCCAGGTCAGCATAAACCACTTCTGCAAGTTCAACAGCATAGTCAAAAGTAGCAGGTTTATTTGCCCTGACTAACATGCGGACTTTTTGTGGCAATCCCCTCACATAACATTTGATTCTCTGGACCTCAGTGTCAACCATATCAGGCACCAACCTAGATAGTCGGTTGAATTCGGTAGTATACTCACGATGCGTCATCATACCGGCCTTTAAATTCAGGAACTTCATCTCCGTACTTTCAACCTCGGCATCTGCACAAAACTTCTTCATCACCAACTCTTTCAGATCGTCCCATCTCAACGCCTTGATCTCATCCCTAGTCTTTCTCTGCTCCACACTTTCCCACCAATACATAGCTTCTTCCTCAAATGACTGAGTAGCATAACCCACAGCCTGGTCGGGACGGCATTCGCTAATGCGGATAATCTTGTCCATAGTGGTTATCCATTGGAGAGTAGCGATTGCGTCTCCCAAACCAGTCAGCTTCGGCGGGTCGCATCCTTTGAAGGACTTGTAGTTACACCCACCTCGACCTCTCTTTCCATCACCAACCTCGACAGATCCAGCTTCACTCGAGTCACCCTTCCCTCCCTCACCATCCTTCCTACCATTCTCTCCTGATCCTTCAGCAATTCTTCCAGCAGATCCTTCGGGATTCCCAGTCTTCATGGCAGTTGCCACAGCTTGGGCAATGGCAGCTAGAATAGCAGGGTCAAGTTGATGCCCTTCATTGTTGCTCGAGTTTCCTCCAGCTGCGCCTCCTTCGTCTCTGGTGTTGGAAGCTTCTTCTACCGAGGGTTGCCGGACAAGACGAGGCCTGCCACGACGTCCAGTGCGACCCCAGTTTCAACAATTTCTCCAGCTCCAGCCATTAGTATTCTAAAAGGGAAAACACAAACGTCATCACTCTAGGAATTATTTAGCACATGATTTGTAAAGTAAGTAGTTAATGACGTTGATCAAGTGTAATTAACTATTTGCGTTACTCCTCAGGTTCTACATACTTCCCTTCATGATTTCACTTGTGCTTGTTTATACTCTTAAACAGTTAATCAGTTAAGTTCAATTAATCCTATCCCTAACCTGCACTCATTCTTCATTTAGCAAATAAGCCAACATTAACATACACCATTTACCATACACTTTACCTTTACTGAGCTTGCTTGAGTGACACATGGCTATCTTGAACTGGCATCTTCTTTCTTTCTCATTTTAAATCTCATTCTCTGTTCGAGTCTAAGCATGTAGGATGCTTAAATCTCTCGAACTTATGCTCTGATACCAACTTGTAAGGCCCCGAACCCGGTAGCCTTACTTTAGCGTCGGATTTACTCACAAAAACAGTTCTTACAAATCAGAGTTCATTAAAACTTTCGCGGAAACGTTTACTTGAAGCATTCGTTACAAAACATTCAATCTCTTCTTTGATATAATAAAACAAATCATTATATTTAAAACATCTTTTCTTCCATCTTAAGATGCCAGCCGTTCAATCCATGCCATGTGCCATCCTCATGCTAGTTCTTTGGCCTGATCACCTGCGTGCATACTAAAAGTCAGCTACGCTGAGTGAGTTCTAGTTAATCGGACGCCATACAATACATACACATACATACATATCCGAAGATACATATCCATACTTAACTAATTACCCTTCTGTTCTACATACATACTTACTACCATACATACATACATATCTACAATCACTAACCTCAGTCTACCGAGAGTACGTTCATAGTCCGCCGTCTATACCTGTACTCAAGGTCGTGAACACGTAAAAGGTCCGCGGTCCTTACCTATGTTCACCATTCATGGTACGTGCAAGGTCCGCGGTCCTTCCCTATACCATCCCACTTCCACAACGCGTACAAGGTCCACAGTCCTTCCCTATATTTCAACCTAATTCATAGCACGTACAAGGTCCGCAGTCCTCCCCTATGCTACCACAGCACGTATAAGGTCCACAGTCCTTCCCTATGCTGATGCCTATCTATAATACGTATAAGGTCCGCAGTCCTTAACTACGTTGTCGTCTATTATCTGTAACACGTATAAGGCCCACCGTCCCTATCTACGTTTACATATATCATCTACATTACGTATAAGGCCCGCAGTCCTTAACTACGCCATCACCAGCCGAGTCTATGTCCGACAGAAGCTAGAGGGATTTGCCATCCTAACTTACTATGTCGAACGTATAACTCACATACCATTCGTGTACCTGTATACACATACTTCACATATACAATAATTACATTATAGCATAAGAACACTCTAGGCGTTCTTTACATCCTTCATTTAACAACCATACCCCTTGTCGTTACGTGCAATATCCGAAGATCGTTCACGCCCCGACAAGTATTCATTTGTAATATTCATACATCTTCGATATATAATATTCGTACCTTTATTTTTAACCTGACAGTACGCGCATTATCCGAAGATCGTTCGCGTACCGACAAGCAATCATTCATATCCATCACATATATCACATATGGCATACACTTATCACTTAGGATAAATGTATTAACAACACATCGAGTATGCACACAGCCCCGAAAACATAACAAGGAATGGGGCTAGAAACGCACCTGAACTCTGCTTCTTCCTCCGATAGTTGTAAATCCCTTCTTTAACTGAGCTCGGCTGATTGTATAAGTTACACGTATCAATACTCGTCTGATCTAATCTGGTGGCCTAGTATTAGCTTACTTTTACTTATCGTTTTTAATCTATTTTCTAATCGAACTTGACTTTAGGCGAAGTTAAACCTTAGGCGAACTTGGCTTTAGGCGAAGTTGTCATCAGGCGAACTTAGCTTTAGGCGAAGTTGCCATCAGGCGAACTTAGCTTTAGGCGAAGTTGTCATCAGGCGAACTTAGCTTTAGGCGAAGTTGCCATCAGGCGAACTTAGCTTTAGGCGAAGTTGCCATCAGGCGAACTTAGCTTTACAGGCGAAGTTCATCAGGCGAACTTAGCTTGCAGGCGAAGTTGTCGGCTGCAGCTACTGTTCGTGCTTAAATCCCTTAATCATCTTCGTTTCTTAACCAAATAACTCGATTTAGGTATCCACGGAATCGTCTGACCAGCGCCTACAAACCCCAACCATCAAATCGACCTAACATCGATGTTTAAAGGGTGCGATTTAGGCATATAGGTTACGGGTTCTTTTTATCAATCGATTAACCCATCAAATCATAACCATTTTCAGTAAGTTTAGCTTTGTTGGATTCGTTTTTACCATACAAACACAGATCTATCATTTCTATACTAATCCAAACCTAAACGAACAAGTTCTCGATATAAACGTACCGTAAATGAGTCGAACTACGAACTCGAGCTGGTCTTGTTGCTTTGGTTCGTCACGACGATCTAGCACCAACGAGCTCGGGTCCTCGCCTTTAGATCTTGGTTCGGGTCGTGTGTGTTTTGGGTGTGTAGAGATTTGGATGGATAAATGGATGGAATGGAAAGGATTGGGGTTTAAGGGGGTATTTATACTCCCTCAAGCCCATGGACCGAAGGCCCATATTTCCTTTTGGTCCATATCCAAACCCATCTAATTATCCTACTAAGTCTTTATTTTATGCTGTTCCACTAACTTGTTTATTTCACCCGACAAAATAATATATTAAATATTACTTAGAAATTTCGGGATGTTACAGACTATGATCCCTGCATCGATGACTGTGACAGGACCGATCACCTCGGATGTTCCCGTGATATCTACATCATCTTCCTTTGGCATTCCACCCACTACCTTTCAGCTTTCGGCTCCAGAAATTGTTTCTTTGCCACCTCCTACACTTACTCCATCGGAGGTTGTTGCAAGATTCGTTGAGTCGACACTGGTTGCCACTGCAGGGTTATCTGTTACAATACCACCTGCGGTTACTTTTCAGTCTGTTTCTGATGTTCCGGCTACCTTGGGAATCCCTCCACCGTATGCTCAAGACATTTCTCATATGAGATTTGATTTTGATGCAACTTTATCTGACTCAGACAGGATAGCAGCTCTTGAAAGGGTCGTGACAGAACAATCAAGAATCAACCTGATCCAGACTCACGCTATTCAGCGCCTTGTTGCAGAAAATCAGATTCAGTCGTCTCTCCTGGTTGAGCACGGTAAACTTTTTGATGCTTTAAAACAATTCTTAGCATCTCAGGGGGAGACGAGCTGCAAGGGCGATGAGTTGAGGACGAAGAAGAGTAACGATAGAAACGATGATCCCAATGCATCGAGAGGTGCAGGTGGTGAGTTGCCAAGAACTGAACAAACTCTTGGGACTTCCACATCTCAGGGGGAGTCAGCTGGTGCAACAGGTGGATCAGGGGGTGATGATGTGGTGGTAGTGGATGATGAGGAGATGTTGGATGATGATACTGTGGGTGACGACGATGTGTTACCGGTTGAAGAGATTGAGAAAATAGGAGCTGAGATTGTGATTGACAGTGAGATTGAAGAGGGAGAGATTGTGGAGGATAATGTTGAGCATGAAATTCCAGAAGTTGATAAGTCAAATGTGGGTCAAGATATGGGAAGCGATGAGACTGAATGGGAAGAGCATCCGAGATGAAAAGAAGGCTACACTCAATGGTTCGTAAAGACAAAGAAACCAGCGGTTCCAACTATGTTTAAGAAGAGTTATAATATCAAAGGGTATGTTGAATCGAAGAAGGGGATTATATGCTGGTTGTATGATGAGCAGTTGAGGCTATTTGTGATTAAACGTTTTGACGGAGTTCAGTACTTCAAAAGGTTGTTGAGATCATTGAATACCTTGCTGGAGTGTGAGGTGAAGGATTTAGCCAGGTTGGGGTTGATAAACAGGAGTGATGATAATATGGCTAGGATTATTGGAAAGATCGTGTGGAAAGAAAGTATAAAAGAGAAAAAGTTCGAGTTGTTAAAGCCGCAGAAAAGGAAGCTTGTTGAAGACAAAGACAAAGAAATGTGAGCTGATGGCAAACCTTGGATGATAGTATTGCTATAAAAATTCACCATAAAAACGAGCATTCTGTTCTCTTTAATTTGAGTATAGTATTGCTATAGTTTATTAATTTTTAAAAAACTAACATGTTACGTGATTAGTTATTACCGACAACGGGTCGAGCAGGTTCGGCTAATGGTGTTGGAACATGTTAGGGTTGGAACAGGTTGATACAAAAAGTGTTAATTTAGTTCATGTCGAGATGAGTTTAGATCGAAAGGGTTCATGTCAAAACGTTTTTGGGTCGGAATAGGTCCGTCAGAACGGATTGGGTTTTGAAATTATTGTACATTTAATCTTTGCTTCTTGCTTGTCGCCACCAGTTACGCGCGTTCAAGCATCAGTTACCTGGATGACATTGTTTATACATACCAGGTTGCTCGCATATAGGCATTTTGTGGCGCGCTTACGGGCACTGGTTACACGTCCGAAGCCACGTTAAATGAATATCACCTTTGGGTTACGCACATACCATTGCGAGGCTACAAACGTACTAACACCGGTTGCGTTTGCGCATACACCGCTGCATCGCGCGGGCAACTGACTAGTGTATATATATATATATAACATACCATTTTCTTAAACACATCTTCTCATTCTTTTTTTTTATCAAAATCAAAACAAAAAAATCATTTCAATCTCTACCTACCATTCGTTCAACCCTTTAAGGTTCGGTTTTGGCCAATTTGCAACCAACCAACGCCCAAACACCACACGACCGACTCAATCAAACTTCACCCAAGAGAGTCAACCATCCCCCACCTTCCAGGCCTGTATGAACTTCGACCATAACATGTTGTCATACATGTAATATGCAATGCTCGCCAACCTAGCACCCGTTGGTTTTAACCCACCGACTCAACCAAGCTTCCCACCTAACATCTCACTGACACTAGAGGAGACGGTGCCGGAGACACAACTCCAACTGGTGCTTCAAGACGAGCTGGATACATAACTCGGTTTGAGCAAATCTAAAAAGCCGGTTGGAGCAAACCCAGACGAGGACGGTCACACAAAAAGAAAGACTCGATCGGGTCTCGTGGAATAAAAAACAACTCAACTATGGACCCCTGAGGAGTATTTGAACCTTTCACGTGCATGGTGCATGGTCTTGGAAGATCTCGAGTGTTGTAAGCGTTGTTTAATAAATTTTTTTATGTATCTTCAAAATATTAAAGGTTACTAATATGCTTTTTTTTTTTTTTTTGTAGCCAACTATCAAACATTATGAATTTTTTGGGAAAAAGTTCGGGAACTATTTCTCAAGGAAATGGGCAAAGGGGACGACTACCGAACAACCGATTCTATATCAGGAAAATGGTCCGATATAAACAATAAATTCCAGCTCTTTCAAGGGGTTTACAGCCGGCTTCATAAATCGTGAGGTAGTGGTGCCTGCCTTTGATGCTTAATTTATTGTGACGGCGTTTAGTACCAAAATGATTGGGGGAACTTTATGTATATGAATTGTTGAAATATTCTTCGTTATCACCCTAAGTGGAACGTTGTACCGACCAGGCGGTAGAAGAAGTCGAGGAAAGGGGCGGGGTCGTCGTCGGCGGCTGCTTCAAGTGAGCAAGTTAAAGAAGAATTCCAAGAAATGAATTGCCAACTCGCCAATTTAAACAACCTTGGGAGTCAATGTTTTCAGGTGTCGAAAAAAAATTCGAACTCTAACAAGGTGTTCGCCGATATACTGAACGACATGCAAATGGACAACGATCTCGTTTTTTTAAAGGAACCTATCGAACACCTTACCGGACTTGCCAGGAAGCTATTGGAAATAAAGGGATAAAATTACTAAAAAGATATAACCTCAACGAGTAATATTTATTTTTAATTTGAAGTATTTGTTTTAATTTTAATGTAGTTTTTTTATTTTATTTAATAAAATGTTATTTGGATTATTTAAAATAAAAAAGAAAAAAAAAGTAAAGATTATGTAATGATTGATAGGGCTTCATGAGGCTTAATCCAGTACACCTATTTTAGCCAAAAAAAACCTCTTTGTGACGTGGTGTCACATGTCACACAATGTCCACAGAGAGACTCCATCCATTATACATGGTTTAATAAACAAAGAGGTGTTCTTGGGCTGATTTCCAACCCCCACACACGTGAATCCAGGGCCGACCCAATAGGCTTAAGGACAAAAGTTAGGACTTTAGGCCCCCAAAATTTTTTTGGCCTCCATTTAAAAAAAAATTGTATTTGGAATATATATTATTTGTTCCCTATTTCTTGTTGCACTTCGTTGGTGTAGTCTGTTGGTTGAGTTGCTGTGTTGCCAGCATGTTGACCCGTGTTTGAGTCCCTGTAGCTGCTTGGCTTTTTTTTAATTACAATTGCATATCCTTCTTCTGCTTAGAGAGGGACATGCCATCTGATTCTAATAGAATCCTCTTGATGATTCTGATAGAAATTTGAGTTCTCAAATAGAAGAATATGTCACTTTTCATGAAGTTTGATGCAATGAGTGTTTATAAAGAACATTTAGGTAAAAGAAACTAACATGTTTTAATTCTTAGGCATATTCTTATTAATTTGTTTTGTAGATCTCCCGTTGAATACCGATCTAAAAATGGCCATAAATTAATTTTTTCTAGTGAAGATCTATTTTTCAATGCCCTATTTATGCATTTCATTTTTATTTTTTTAGGCTCTATGTCTAGTTTTTTGTCTAACAACTGTATACAAAATGGGTATTCTTTTTTTGTTACTTACGCGATCATACGTTAAGACATTTATGTATCAAAGGTTTCAAACATAACTCACAATGAAATTTAATATATCGAAACTGGTAGCCAAAGAAAAACAATGCAAAAAGACTCATATTTTTTACTTTGCTTTAGGCCTTCAACATTGTTGGGCCGTCACTGCGTGAATCTAGATACTATTTTCAAACCCGACCCGTTTAGTTTCTCCAGCCTAGTAGTGATACTAAACAGGTCATGATGAGTCAAACCCAAATGCATAAAGTTGAACATGACGACGCATACCAAAATGTGACGTGTTATTGAGTAAATTCACACCCCACCTCAGCTCAGCTCAGCTAATGCTGTTGTGATAAATTGATAATTGAAGCTATAACAAAATGGGCAGTATGAATAAAAGTGTTTCGATCATCAGAAACCCAGTAAAAAGCAGCTTCCTTCATTTAATCGAATCCAGCGTCTCCGTTCTGAAACACTGCACCAATCATCGCTTCATAGCCCATGGCCAACTCACCCACGCCCACTTACACAAGCTCCGCATTTCTTCACACAGACACATCTCACTCAAATTACTCATCATGTATCTGCATTTCAGAAAACCAGCAGAAGCCCATCAACTGCTTAAAGACTACAACACCTTTGACATGATTGTTCACAACTGTTTGATCTCAGCCGGTGTCGAGTATGGGAATCTTGATCAAGCACGCAAGCTGTTCGACGAAATGCCCCAACGAAATGAGGTGTCTTGGACTGCCTTGATTTCTGGCTATTTGAAGCATGGCAGGGTGGATGACTCCATGTGGTTGTTTCAAAGAAACCCTTTTCAGAATGTCATATCTTGGACGGCTGCGATTAGCGGGTTGCTGTCGAATCGAATGCATTTGAAAGCGATGGAGATGTTCCTGGGGATGTTGAGTCATGGGGTTTATCCTAATCATGTTACGTTTGTGTCCGTCGTAAGAGCTTGTGCTGAAATGAGGGAGTTTGAATTCGGGATGAGTGTTTTAAGTTTAGCGGTTAAGCTCGGGTTTGAAGATAATGTTTCGGTTTGTAATTCTTTGATTACGTTTAGTTTGAGATTGGGGAAGATGGAGGTTGCGAGAAGAATATTTGAACGAATGGGGACGCGAGACGTGATTTCTTGGACCGCGATTCTGGATTTGTATGTTGAAACGGGTGATTTAGAAGCAGCGCGTAAGGTGTTTGATGAAATGCCTGAAAGAAATGAAGTTTCTTGGAGTGCTATGATTTCATGGTACACCCAAAAAGGTTGTTCCAAAGAAGCTATACAACTGTTTTCTCAAATGATTGACACCGGGATCAAGCCGAACTCGTCTTGTCTTTCTAGTGTAGTTAACGCATTAGCAAACCTTCAATCTGTACAACCTGGTAAAACCATTCATGCCCATGTGATTAAAGTAGGAATGGTGAATGATGTTTTCGTTAGCAGCTCGCTTATTGACTTATACGGGTCGCGTGGAAGCCCGAAAGACGGGCGTTTAGTGTTTGACACGGTCCAAAACAAGAATGTAGTATGTTGGAACTCAATGATTAGCGCGTATAGCTCAAATGGGCTACAGGAAGAGGCGAAAAAATTATTTGATCAAATACCCATTAAAAGTATTGGCTCGTGGAACTCAATGGTTTCGGGTTACTTACAAGCCGAGCAATACGATAACGTTTTTGAAGTCTTTAATGGCATGCTACTTTCGGGTCAAACACCCGATGTATCTACTTTTTCAACTGTTTTATGTGCGTGTGCAAACCTAACGTCTTTAAATAAGGGGAAAGATATTCATGGAAAGACATTCAAGCTTGGGTTTCAACATGATGTTTTTATAGGCACTTCACTTATTGACATGTATGCAAAATCAGGTGATATCGACAACTCTAGACGTGTTTTCAACAAAATGACTGAAAAAAGCGAGGTTTCTTGGACCGCCATGATTCAAGGGCTAGCGGAAAACGGGTTTGCAGAAGAAAGTCTCGAGCGTTTTCAAGAAATGGAGAAAACGACAAGTATTAAACCGAACTCGCTCATTCTCTTAGCAATCTTGTTTGCGTGTTCTCATTGTGGGCTTGTGGACAAGGGTCTTCACTATTTCAACTTAATGGAAACATTTTACAACATAAAACCGAACGAGAGGCATTACACGTGTGTGGTTGACATGCTATCGCGATCAGGGCGGGTGAGTGAAGCCGAGGATCTGATAAAGTCAATGCCGTGTGAACCAGAAGTCAACGCATGGGCTGCGCTTTTGAGCGGGTGTAAAACGTTTGGTGAGGATGAGATAGCGGAAAGAACTGCTGCGACGATCCAGGAGCTGGCGGGGCGGAAGACGGGCGGGTATGTACTGCTGTCGAACGTCTACGCCTCAGCGGGAAAATGGCGGGAAGTTTTGAAAACCAGGAAAGTGATGAAGGAAAGAGGGTTGAAGAAAAGTGGAGGGTGTAGTTGGATAGAAGTGAGAGATGAGTTGCATGTGTTTTACTCTCAGGATGGAAGTGGGAATGAGATTTGTGGTGTTTTAGAACAACTCAGGTACCATATGTTGCTACTTTTTGAGGATAATTAGAGTTTTTGGTATGTAGGGTTTTGTTTGATTTATACTTTTATAACCATTTTTTTAATGTAAATTAATGATTTAATTGATAAATAGATTGGCTGGCAGGTTTCATATCTTCAACTGTTAAACTGAGTCCATCACTATTTTTATATAAAGAAAACCATTACAATGGGTAATGTCATAATGTAATTTATAGTTACGGTTTTACCCGTATATTGTTTTAGGTCGACTAAACTATAAGTTACACCGATGACAAATTTTTAGTCTTAAAACCTAGAGAATTGCATGGAGCTTAAGAAAACATTGAATAAGAGCAGGTTAATATAATATTTAATATAAACTATTTTGTTGCTCCATGTAGTCATGTAAATAGCATACACGATTTAAAGTCACAAATCATAGTCTATAGTTTGTTGTGGAGACTTAAAAGTTGATAACTTGGTGTGTTTTTTAACTTTAATTAATTAAGCTTAGATGCATAATAGAACCTTTAATGTTATCAACTGGCAAACAAAACAAGATTCTTCAAGCTTGAGATGTGATTCTAGTGAGTTAATATCAAATTATCAAAATGCTTACCGATTGACGTCGGTGTTGGACTGCACCCAACAAGAATACAAGACAATCAGAACTTGCACCAAACACTACTTACTACATATGGATCACTCATTGACTCAAAAAATATCAACTGTACATAACCAATTGCTACAATTTGTATTAAGTAAAAGCAGCAATGGTCTCCATTATTTACCTACATAAATTCATACAGTCCAGTACCTAACCCATCAATCTACTTGTCAATATTTATGTAGACCTCTTGACCCCTATGACCCCGAAACATCCATTTACCCATAATAAACCAACATAACTCTTTAATCCACCATTTTGGCAAAATTGTACGTACGAGCCCGTAACCATCCGATGAATGAATCCTCCCAGGCCCACCTTAAATAAACGAGCCCACCAACCTCATGGAGCAATATAACCACACTCCTCAGTATCTGTCACTAATCATCTTGTATGATAGACATTACATGAATGCCCATGCATGTAAATCTTGTACATTGTGCCTCTACCTCATTTCCTACTTCAAACTCACTTTCTCCACTAATTATTATAAAATTCTGAATTAGGTTAACATGTTACTGATATCTAGTCAAACCCAAATGAACATGAATGGAGCATGTTCGTGTTCATTCATTTTTCCTAAACCGAACAAACGATCGTTACACAAACGAATTTTCTTGTTTGTGTTTGATCGTTAAGAAAATGGGTGTGCTCGTTTATGCCCGTACGTTAAAGGTATAAACGAACGGTTCACAAACATAAATGAAAAAACACAACTGAACATAGATAAACAAACATAACTGAGCCAAAGCCCAAAACAATTAGAACTTAGAAGTAAACCGGTACATTCCTTTTATTCCACCACCCAAATCAAGAACCAGCGCGCACTTGAAGAATCTTTGCAGGCAAGTTTGACTTTTTTTGCATCAACAGAAGCCTCAACTTCTGATTCATGATTTCATGTTCATTTGTGTTTTTTCTTCATCTTCCGAGCTTGTATAGACTTTTTGGTCTTTTGAGGTAGAGTAGCCTTTATGTTAATACACATTAAAGATATATAGTTGCTGACCGACTGAAATCACATCTGAGATTCATTCTGGATACCTGAAAATGCTCATCAAAAGGGATACTTGGATTGATTCTTAGCGATTATAGTTAGTGTTCCATCATTCACGGACATTCGAGCACCTAGTAAATCTTAGTAAATCTACACAAAGAAAGAAAAAACAAGATAACTAAGAAATTTGTAATACTCCACCACTGTAAGTATTTATTTTACCTAAATTAGGCTTGTAAACAAATGGAACTTTCATTGAACGTTCAACGGAAAGTTTGTTTATTTAATAAATGAACGAACATGAACACATGTCCCGTTTGTTAATTAATGTTCGCCAAAGTGCATTTACAGCTGTTCATTAATCTTAGGTTATCTTTGCTTGTCTACATTCATTTATGTTCATTTGGTTACATTTGTTGAAGTTCATTTATCTATATAGGCTTGTAAACAAACCAAACGAAGACGAACGGAGCATGTTCGTGTTCGTGTTCGTTTGTTTAATTTAACCAACCAACCAAACAAACAAGAACCCTTAAAACGAACAATTTTTCTTGTTCGTGTTCATTCATTAAGAAAATGAGTGTGTCCGTGTTCATATATGTTTTGTTCGTTCATTAATATGCTAAACGAACTAGGCCCATTACAAATTATAAAATTAGTCTAGTTTTACAAATATCAATTACAATTTAGTCCGGTTTAAATAATTTGTGGGCACAGCATATTATTGTCAATGTTTACTTTTAATTGATATTCACTTATTATATTCGTTCATCTATGTTCAGTTATCCGTTTGTTTGTACTATTAACAAGCGAGAATATACACACACAAACACACTCATTTCCTTAACGAATGAACACGAACAAGAAAACCCCGTTCGTTTAATTGTTGTTCCTGTGCAATCATTTGTTGGGTTAAAGTTATATGGACGGACACAAACATGCTCCTTTCATGTTCGTTTATACTTTATACGCCTAATTAAAATACAACTAATAAGTATGGTCAAGCTGTCTGTTGTTCAATTTTCGTCTTGAAAGCACCAAGTGGTCCAATCAAGCGACAAAGATCATGATTGCTATATTTTAAAGTAACTGCAACATAAGATATTATAAGTTGACATGACAATTAATAATAATTAAGGATAAAATACGAGAATGAGAATCATACCTAATCGAGGAGAATTTCTTCCTTCCCGAGTACGTGCTGCGTTTATTTCTTGCTCCATATGTTCAAGTATTTGGAGTCGACCTTTATATGCAGGGTCTAGTGACTAACAAATAATATCAAGAAGAATTCCAGCAGGTTTTATGTCCAACTGAATTGCTGTAAGTTCCTGCTATTTTAAAATCCATATCCCCGAATTGAATGATCTTCTAGACCCTAAACAGAGTAATATGTTGTTATCAAGACGTCAAGGGTAAGCTGGTGGATGATCCATGTGGTTTGCCCAAATTGCAAGCTTGGATGATCCATGTGGGCAAACCACAAGGACCATCCAAGTAATTTGACGTGTTTTCCGACTTAAATATATATATTATTGATATAAATAGAATAAAAGTATGTAGCATAATTCTTAGTCAACAATAAAGGATATATATCATATTCATAAATAAGTGCTTACCAAAATATGAGTTAGTATACGATATTGGTCTAACATTGCCAGTCAACCTCAGTAACGATATGGTCTCGTAATGGGATGCCAGCATCCATTAAAGCCATACTCCCTGCATCAATAAAGAAAAAAAGAATCTACTTATATACAACAAAACAATATGACATTATATATAAAATAGCAAAGACTGGACTATAATAGCACGTCAAGAAACCTCTATAAACAGTTGCCATTGATGTTTACCCGTCGGAGCCCATGACTTGAGAATTTATACGGAAAATTAACTTCGGGAGGCATTACAGCAAGAAAGATGTAATTTGAATAAATCTATAAAGAAAAAATATGCTTAAAAAATCAAAATAAAATAAATATATAAACAATAAAAAGCTCTACTCACCATGCCCAACTTCACGCCTGGTTCAAACTCGCTCGTTTCCCGACTTCATTAATACAATAAGGCGGAAAACTATAATGCGGCATAAACCGTTAAGTTGGTGGGCCCACCATAGAATCCAATCGTTGAGCATCTCCAGGTGCCCCAAGAGTAACAGTGCATAAAACCTTAAAGTCACAACCATACAATGTTGTATCTTAACTAATGATAATGATAACAACAACAACAACAACAATAATAATAATAATAATAATATCTACCTGAGTATCACCTCGTGAAAAGAGGTCCGATCCATGCAAATTACCAGCTTCACAGTACAAAGGTCTAACCTCATCAAGACGCCTTCCGTCAAGCCTAAACCTTTGGTTAATTATCCTTCCGCGTACAACCTGATAAAATTAATTTTTTAGAAATTCAAACCCTTTATATAAATCCACTAGGCATGTAAATGAACCAAAAGCTCAGGGAATCGTTTGTGAACTGTTCGGCAAGAAGAAGTTTGCTTATTTAATAAACGAACAAAATCTTTTGTAAATTTAGTTAAATGAACAAACATGAATACAATTTATGTTCGTTCATTTACGCTCGTTTATATCCGTTTACGCTCGCTTATACATTCAGTTAAAAAATTTTAAACCTACCACAACTTAATCTATTCACCTTTTAGAGCTGATGATTTGAACTTCACGTTTAATTTTGATTGATGTTCACTCAGTTATGTTTGTTCTTATATGTTAAGTTATTTAATCTATTAACCTTTTTGGACAAAACGCATCTTGAAACAAAGCCTTTAAAACATAATCACTTAATTTAACCGATCAGAAAGTGAAGAAAACAGGGGTATATGCAAGAGGTGATCGAGCATTCGAGCGTGTCGAGAGAGAGATTACTACCTCATCTATACTTGGATTTACAACAAGAAGCCCGTCAATTCTTCCGACACGTATCATCCCAAACAGCTCATATCAGAAGCTTGTATGTCTCACACACACACACACACACACCTGAACCTCATGGTAAAATCCAAACCACATAACACTTGTCTTTCCTTTGGAGCACCCTCCCTTGTCATATATATATTCAACTCATAATAACAAAACATTATATTATACCGGCTACAGATAATTCATTTCATTTGAATAGTATTTCTTTAATTGTTCATTTTTATGGGTGTAAATGTAATGGTGTTGTAGCCCATTATATACTACAAGAGCTAGGATTTTAAGAAACAATACCCCAAAAGATAG
This sequence comes from Bidens hawaiensis, assembly GCF_021521415.1. Lineage (NCBI taxonomy): Eukaryota > Viridiplantae > Streptophyta > Magnoliopsida > Asterales > Asteraceae > Bidens > Bidens hawaiensis. The sequence goes on from NW_027500174.1 coordinate 65,453, forward strand.
ATGGTGCCATAATTATAACAATGATCCAACTCAATTGAAAACCCTTCTTGACCAAAAGATTATAAATAACAATGATAAAAGTATAGACCATGATGACCATGCCCACTCACTCACACGTGCAAGACAATTTCACCTCCATTTACCTATAAATATGTTTATTTGAGTTCAATTCTCATGACTCAGAAGTCTATAGAATTCTGCAACTCATACAAACGCATGCATATATAATAACTTATAAAAAGGTAGATAGATAAACAAAGGGTCTGACCCATTAACATGGTACTCAACCCATACATTTTGCCTCTTCTCTTGGAGGTTAAAACTTCATGATCTTGATACCATTTAAGTTACAAAATCGTCGATCAAAACAATCTCAACAAAACCCAACATCCATCCAACAAGTGATGTAGACTTACTTCACACTATCACTTTTATCTTAAAAATTCATCCTTTTCACAAACCCGGGATTGGAAACTGGGTTGTCAACGCCTCGACTCTTTTTCTCAGATCAGAAACTTTATCTGTGAAGAAGCTGAAATCTGAAGCTACATACTTCATGAAATCTTGAAGCTTCGACCCAGAGACCGCTTGTTTGACCTCACGTGTCAGCTGCACCCCTTCGTGAATAAACTCAGCAATATAAATGAATTCCTGTTCGGTGAACCCACGAGTTGTCATAGCTGGCGAGCCGATACGTATGCCACCTGGCACAAGTGCGCTTTTGTCACCTGTCACGTATGAATATTTAGATTTAGTGGCTCGGTTTTTCTAGTTGAAATCAAAGACTTGATCACTTGAAGTGTACCTGGTACTGAATTCTTGTTTAAGGTTATTGAAGCTAGATCAAGGATTTTCTCAACCCTAGCACCATCAAGACCCTATATTTAAAGAACAGATCAAATTAATGGCAGCAACCTTAACTAAAGTAAAGAGTAATTTCAGGGATCATGCCTGTGCTTTGGGCCAAATTACGGATTTCATCCCTGAACTTTAAAAGTTACAGATTTGTTAGCTTAGGGGCATCTTAGTCATTTCATATCTAACTGATAAAAGTCTCCCACCATCTTTTTTCTCTTCACAGCTGGTCCAAAAAGTTAGCTGGATTAACTTTATCAGTTAGCTTAGGGGCATCTTAGTCATTTCATATCTAACAAATTAAAAAACAAAAACTGGCGGGAGCTGTGAAGATGAGGTCCCATCAGTTCTTTTTTAACTCGTGAAATGACTAAAATGTCACCAAGCTAACCGATAAAACTAACCCAGATAGCTTTTTGGATCAGAGATGAAAGGGAAAAAGTTGGTAGACTAAATCCGTAACTTAGAGTCAAAATCCGTAATTTGGTTCAAGCCACAGGGACCATCTGTGTAATTTACTTTTAAAGAAATAAGATATAAAATAGTATATTACATGGATGGTCCTTGTGGTTTGGCCCAAATTATGGATATCGTCCTTGTGGTTTAAAATTTACAGATTTAGTCGCTAATTAATTACACAGATGGCTCCTGTGGCTTGAGCCAAATTACAGATATCGTCCTTGTGATTTAAAAATTACAGATTTAGTCGCTAACCACCTAGTTTGCTTTCATAAATGGTCCTTCAGGTTAGATTACTATTCTACCCTTAAGGCGACTTCTAACCTGTTTGGCCAGTTCAGCTCAATTTTTTAGTCAAAACTATTTGACCTGTTTGAGATAAAAGAAAGTTTACCAATGGTCTGAGATCCACAAGAACCAAGTGGTTATCACTCCCTCCAGAAACCAATGTGTATCCTAGCTCCATTAATCGTTTAGCAAGAGCACGACAGTTAGAGACAACCTGCAAGAATCGCAGGTTAAACCAGTCAACAAAAGTCAAAGTCCTGCTAACAAAATGAAATGCAAAATACCTGGTTCTGGTAAGCTTTGAATTTGGGAGACTGAGCATGCTTCAAGCAAACTGCAAGTCCTCCAATTGTATGGTTATGTGGACCACCCTATTAAAGTAATTTTTTTTTAAATAACATACAAATAAGGTTAACAAGAGATCACAAAAAAGTAATTTAGAAACTAACCTGTAAACCTGGGAAAACAGCATTATTAATGGCAGATTCTAAGTCGATTCCCAAAACGGGATTTTTTTGAAGAATATCATGCCCCCTCTTGGTCCTCTGAGACTGCAAACAGAAGTCAAATTGTAGATATAGTTGTAATAAAACGATAACAATATGCTACATAGAGGTTACAAAATGGGCGGTTCAAGTGGGTCGATAACGAGTCAGTCAATCAAAATGCATAAGGTCAAAGCAAACGCTTTTCAGTGGTCAAAAAAAGTCGTGTTGGCGTCCCAGAAACACTTTTGACCCGTTTTTTAACAACCATAAGTAATTTATGTCTCAACATATGATTGCAAACACTATATTCTTACAATAATAATAAAGTGATTTTGGGTAGGCCTATGAACGGACCGTTCAATGAAAGTTTGTGAAGCGCTCAACGGGAGGTCCGTTAATTTAATAAACAAACAAACATGAACACATATCTCATTTGTTCATTTATGTTTGTTTATGTTCGTCTTGTAAATTCATTTATGTTTGCTCGTTTACGTTCATTTATGTTCATTAGTTTACTTTGCGTGTGTTTAGTTCTTTTATTTGCATACATTAATATCTTCATTTAAAACTTCTTGGCCCATTACAACTTAGTCTAGTTTTAATAACCTTTTAGGCCCAAAGCAATGTTCTTCGCGTTACTTCTAACTGTTTCTAGCTAAGTTACGTTCGCTCATCAATGTTCAGTTATGTTCGTTCGTGAACTGTTCATTTGTACTGTTAACAAACGAGCATAAACAAACACCGAGCATGTTCATTTGTAACGAACATGAAAACCCCGTTTGTCTAATTGTTCGTGTCCAATCATTTATTCGGCTAAAGTTGGATAGACAAACATGAACAGGCTCCGTTCGTGTTCGTCTAGTTTGTTTACAAGCCTAATTTTGGTGGTTTATGCATTTGAATCCATTCTATAAATAAAACCACAGTTTTAATCAACTCACACAATACCTTGTGTGTTGTAGTTGTCACAATATCACAATATTCAAAAGGATTGCCAACAACAGAAGCAGCCACACGTCCACTAATATGAGCCATATCCATCATCAATATAGCACCAACAGCATCAGCTATCAGATCTCATCAGCAGTTAGTTGGTTTATTTAAGCATATGAAATTTTGTTAGACATTTTGGTCAATTTACTTGTAAAGGTATACCTTTCTCATACGAGGATAATCAAAATCACGGGGATAAGCACTAGCTCCGGCTATTATAAGTTTTGGTCTGAATAATGTAGCGGTTTTCTCAAGCATGTCATAATCAACGAGGCCTATATAGATGTCAGGGGTATATACTGTTATAACACAAATGTACATATATTATTAAAACAAATATTAACCATTGTACCTGTTGATTCATCAAGACGATAAGGTATAGATTCAAAATATATGGATGTTCCTGAAACCCTTCGTTTGGGAGTCATGAATCCATGTGACAAGTGTCCTCCATGAGGTAAGTCAAGTCCCTGAATTAAACAAAGTTAATATAATGTACATACATTGATGGCTTGATGCAATCTATCTAGGCCTGTAAACGGACATGACATTTAATGAATCACTAGGCAGGGAGTTCGTTTACATCCCGTTTCTTAATAAGTGGAGAAACATGAACGAAAGTTTTTGTTAAGTTAGTTAAACGAACAAACATGAACACATGTCATGTTTGTTCATTTATGTTTGTGAATGTTCGTTCATTTATGTTACTTTACGTTTGTTTGACTTCATATTCTTTTAGGCCCAACACATTGGTGTTCATGTTACTCTTAATTGGTTTTAGCTCAGTTATGTTTGTTCACGTAAGCTCAGTCATGTGCATTCGTTTATCTTCGTGAACCATATGTTTATACTGTTATATTGTTAGGCGTTAATGAACCAAAACATTAACAAACACGTTCATTTTCTTTATGAATGAACAAGAACAAGAAAAATCCATTCGCTCGGTTGGTTGTGTTCGACTTTAGTTAAACAAAAGATAATAAACAAGATCCGTTCTTTGTACGTGTTCATTTAGTTCATTTACAAGCCTAAACATATCATACACAATTTGGATTGCTCAAAACAGGATTTAACATACAACTCACCATTATGCGGTCATGCGGTTTAAGAACCGCCGTATAAACCTCAAAATTAGCAGGGGAACCCGATAATGGGTTGAACATTCACATCCCACTTATTTTCATCCAAGTGAAATGCAGCCAATGCTCTCTTTTGACAAAGTGTTTCCAGTTCATCAATGTGCTCGTTTCCACCATAATATCTGCAAAAGGTATAGCAAGTTAGTAAGAGTATTAGATCAAGAAAAGTAATAAACTGGAATGACAACGTTGACCTTTTTCCAGGAAGTCCTTCAGAATACTTGTTAGTGAGGCATGAACCGACTGCTTCCATGACAGCCCGAGATGTGAAAGTATAAAAGATTAAAACATCCATTGTTTTTTGTGAATATTATAAACATACACATGAATATAATTACCTCCTTCAGGGATTGTTAGTGGTAGAGAAGGGGTGGATGATTTTGCAGTAGCTTCAACTTTTAAAGGTTTAAATGATCCAATATTGACCTGGCGACTGACTTTGGGAGGGAAATTGGATTCCTTAGGCTGGTGAAGTGAACCCATGAAAACTCCAGTACAGGTATGCATACTGCTTAACACGCATTCACAATAAATCATATATCCTTAACCTAAATGAAAATGAGAATGAGATATTGGATGCGTTACAACAAGGCACTAGTGGCATATAATTAGGAAAGCTGGAAGCATACAATCGAATTCAGTCTAATGATGATAATAACTAGTACATGCATGCAACAATTAGGTTATCAGAGATGGAATATACGGCTACCTGATGGTATGAATGTATGTATGTATGTGAATAATGGAAATTAATAAGTTGAATTGGATACTGGGTCGGCGGAGGACAGGACACAGTGGAGGGTTAGCTAGCGCCACTCAAGAAGATGAGCGCTAAATAAATATATAAATAATAATAGTGGAAATATCCAACCGTTTATTTTAAGTATAAACATTGTTGTCACCTCTGTTCTAGTCCACTAAATAAATGCTTGTTACAATTTACAACCAATTTTTTAATTTTATTACATTAACTTAGGGATGGCAATGAAACCCGAACCTGACGAGAAAACCCGAAACCTGACATAATTGGGACGAGTAATACCCGACCCATTAGGGTCTGGGACAGGTTTGGGATTAATTTTGAAAATTTTCGTGGGCTTGGGACGGGTTTGGGATTTGTAATATACCCGATTACCCGATAACATTAACCCATTTACCCGATTATATGCCCGACAAACCCAACATAACTTTTTTATGTTTACATATATTATACTCTATATATTTTAAATATATCATAAGTTGAAACTTGTTTATAACAATTATTTGAGACATTTTATTTTTATGGTAATCATTATTTGTGATCGATTAGTTATATTTTGTCAAAAACCGATAGAAACCCGATGAGTTTTAGGCCGAGTAGACAAAACCCGATTGGAAACCCGAAACCCGATGGGAAAACCCGAAACCTGACGGGTAATTACCCAATTAAAACCCGATGGGTTTGGGACAGGTTTGGGATGGACTTTCATAACCGGGTATGGGTTTGGGAATACCTAAACTCGACCCAAACCCGACCCATTTCCATCCCTACATTAAGTCACGCAAAAATGCATAATCGTTTTCGGGTATTATTTGTGACTGTTATATAACACGACGTACATTTAAAAGGAAACATAAAATTTCAAGTTGACGATCGTGTACTGTTATATAACACACGTTTACGTCTTTTCCCAGGAAAGTTGAAATCTCGTTGGACTGGACCACACATAGTTGAATCAGTTTTTAACTATGGGACAGTCAAGATCTCAAATTTTGACGGTCACAAGTTCAAAGTTAATGGACATCGATTAAAACCATATATCGATGGACCATTCAAGACCGTCTCGGAGGTACTAATCCTCCACTAGAACCGATGAACATATTGGAAGTAGGGTCTGACCAAGACCCTGATTAAACTAGGTATTGTAAATAGATTAGTTTAAAAGTAAAATAATAATAATAATAATAATAATAATAATAATTTTCAGTATTATTATACTTTGGATGTTTGTTGGTTGTGTGCAGTTTTTTTAATAATAATAATAATAATAATAATAATAATAATAATAATTTTCAGTATTATTATGCTTTGAATGTTTGTTGGTTGTGTGCAGTATTTTTATGATTTAGGCACACTACAAGAAAACAGACGAAAATAAGGGATGCTCTGTCAAAATTTCGTTAGCCCGTAGGGAAATTCCTGTTCCATCTTAACCCAATTTTGTCAAGATAGCAAAAGATCATGATAAGGTGTGTTTGATAAAACTTTATTGTAGAATCTTATTCGTTTACTCATATAAAGTGACACATAAGCATACTAAGAGCATAATAGAGTTGTAAGGATGATCACGACCCAAATTAGTGAGGAAAAAATACGAACACTGCCTTTCTATTAAGACGTCTAAAGGAGTGCTTACTAACGGTTTAGTAAGCAGTTGAACGGGTGACACTACTGACGTTTGTAATAGTGATCCCTAGGAATTAAAGAGAAGATTTTAGTGGAAGCAAAGTATCTATGAAAGACAGAGAAGGGGATATAAAGTGGATTTATTAACAATTAACATTAGGACTGTCACTTTTACCCGAAACCCGAAACCCAACCCGAAAAAACCCGTACCCGAACCCGAACTAACCCGACTCGAAAAACCCGAACCCGAATCGAAGTAATTCGGGTTGGTTCTCGGGTTTGATTTATAAGATTTGGGTCAACCCGAAAAACACGAATAAACTTCTAGTTTTGAAATTAAATATATTTTTATGTATAATAGGTTAAGTCTCAGCCATTAAAGTTATCAGAATCTGAGTCTAATCGACTGTTGTCATTCTCACTATTATGGATTGCTTATTATTAATTTATGTTTTCCGTTTATTACTAATAACAACCGTAATCGAACAACCAAATCACGCTGATTGAATACGATTATGGTTCGAGTTAGGTTTACTCTTCTATTGAATTGTTTTATCAAGTTAGGTATTTTTTATTTGATTATTTGTGTTGTAAGGAAAGAATAATATGTTGTTTTAACTTTAGCATTGTAGTTTTTTTTTTTTTTTTTTAAATTGGGTTTGTGTTTTTTTTCTAAGATACTCGAAACCCGGTTAACCCAACCCGAAAAAACCCGAACCTGAATTACCCGAACCCGAAAAACCCGTGAGAGATTTGGGTTGGGTTTCGAGTCAAGAGTTAAAACTTTGAAACCCAAAAAATCCGACCATAAAAACCCGAAAACCGAAAACAAACCCAAAGAACACCCCTAATTAACATTAACATGAATCACTATATTTTTCCTTCTCTTCCCTTTGAATTTACCTACTTGCATATTATTATGTAACGTGTAAGATTTTCATGTGATAAACTCGTTTAAAAATCAATAGAGTATTTAAGAGTAACATACTCACCCCTTTTGGTTTTGCTCTAAAATTTTGTTAAAACTCAAAACAACTGTGAAAATTCTTGTTAAGATTTCCATGTTTATACACATTCGTAATTATGAAAAACAATTTAAAGGTAGAAGTGTCTAAATATAAGTAATTACATATTTAGATAGATATGTAAAAACACAAAACTGTTGAAGCCGAAATAGCCATCCAAACCAAAGCAAGTAATGCGGTTTGACTGTCCGGTCAATGAGTTAGAACCGGCTATATATATACAACGAACCAAATAGTTAAACCTTTTATCAGTTTTTGAAAAATATAGTTACGCATATGTATTTTATTATTGAACCATCTTTATCATTTTACAAGTTCTAAACAGATATAGATAACTAACGCCTTGCATAAGAAGCAAGCACTAAGCTCAACTTTATTTGAAATTAAATTTATGAAAACTATAATCCCCATGAGGATTAAAGCAACTGCTTTCTTTGTACAAACAAAACAATGTCATCTCGACAATTGAGGAAACCATCGCGCCAAAATGTGATACTTAAATTTCACAATCAACATAAACAAGGTGTAGCATGGAACATGCAATACTGCAACAACCAAGTACCTGCATAATGTTTTACAGACAGAGACAACAAAACCGCATTAGATTAACCAGAAAGGGAGATTAGATTTTTAACTTTAGGAGAAAATAGGTGGCAAGTTGGGTAACGGGTCAAGACAAGTTTGAGTTAAAGGGGAATTTTAGGGCAGGTTGAAACGAGTTGGATTATGTTGATGTGTCAAACCTTTTTTTTGTCTGATTTAGAAGATTTTAATCAAAAAATAATATATTACTAAAATTGACCCGGTTTCGTATAAATAGGCTAAAACGGGTTATTATATTGTCATGTCAAAATGAGCAGGGTCGGGTTTGAACCAACAATCCCCTTTGGACTATAAATAATATATTAAAAATGACCACAAAATCTGTTACTAATATAACGATCCCCCAAATTTTGACTATATAGAGGTCAACACTTGAATATGCTTTAAACACCCTTTGACCAGTTCAACCCGGTTAACCATTCAACCGAGTCGCGTTTATTTGATATAAAGAAAACTTGGACGGCCCCCACAACATTCTTTTAACATTGTACTGATGCTTAGATGTTTGAAAATACGTACCATAGTGGAGCGTATTCTACAGATAAGTCAAGAAACGGGTATGGCCACCTACAATATATAGAAGTTATTGAAAAGTTAACCATACATATATATGTGTGTGTGCGCACACGTATGCTTAAAATGTGAATAAAGAAAAGGTGAAAATAGCATACCAAGTTGCAACAAAGGCATGAAGAATCCACTCAAAGAGCACATAGAAAGCAGTAAATAAAAAAAAGTATGAAATGCGGAACCAAGGGAAGCGCTGAAACGGGATTTCCAAACATATAAAAGATTACAAAACAAAACAGAAAATTTTAAAAAAATAAATAAATAATGACTTTCAAATAAGAAAAGTTACCAAGCTATTTAACGATGTGTCACCAAGGAGCAAAACCAGATTAAGAGAATGTACAACAACCGTCAACTGGCACACAAGAAAAAGAGAAGTATGAAAACCGTTCAAAATCTCTAAAATAAATAAGTTAAAAAGTGACAGTTTCGAACAGTTTACTAATAATTGGGTCGATTAAACTATATTTTATCTCTAACGGGTCAAACACAGATAATAAAATAAAACGCTTAGAAGAAAATGGGTCAAACGGGTCGAATGTTGTTGAAGTGCATTTTTAGTGCATAAAAACTATTAATCCAAAAAAAAAATTAATGTTAAAATGGAATAATCTTTGTAATCACATTTGGCAAACCATTTATTTTTAGAAATAATAAATTTCTGCACAAAAATTGTTTCGGGTCATCCTGGCCCATTTTGAGTCTTTGACCAATATAAAGTACCCGTTCTATACCTCGTTATCCAACCCATCTGAACCCAATTTGCCAACTCTATCAACGAATATATAAAGAAAAAATTCACATGATATAGGAAACCGAAAAATCTTCAACAAATAATGAGCATGAAACTTAAAAAATCGACCCGTAACCAAATGCAAACAAAAACCGACGGTTTGGTATATGTTTTTGCCAAAGCCAAATTTTCAGTTCGGTTTCAGTTTTGCGTGTAATTTAAACAAAAAAAACCCAAACCGAACCGAACCAAACCAAACCGAATTTATGAATTTTCATTTTTAATTTTGAATTTTAAGTAAATTTTAAGAACTTAATAAATAGCGTATGCCATATATCTTAGCTTAAATGTATAATAATCAATTAGTCATTAATTAACAAAAATGTTTAGGCCCAAGCTCATTACTTTGGTCTGGTGTGAGCTCAAAACCGACCCCTAGTAATAAAAGATAAGTGCGGGTACTCACAAAGCCCAATTCATAGCCTACAATCGTATAAAACGGAAAGATCACAATCCAATAAACGGAATCTGTCAACATAACCGCCCCAGCCGTCATCTATATCCAACAAACATCATAATCAACATAAAATGGAATTTGTAAAAGTTAAGGACCTTTTATAAGTATGTCAAATTTGAAGATATTAAACATGATATATGTAAGCACACAAATAAAATAACTTACTTGGAAAATAATTTGGAAGACATAGCCCCAAAATGCAGCTGTTAGCAAGAAATGATTTTTCGCTTGTTGGCTCGCTGTATTGTTCTCATTGGTGAGAGGCAAATAATATTCTTGATCCAGGCCTACATCACATGTCTTGTGTTGTCTATAGCATCCGTAAGCCGAGAGCAACGATCCAAACTGCAAACGAGCTTCAAGATTTTATTATAAGAAATGTATTAAAATCATTGAGAAAAAAAAAACATTTGTCCTATAATGCAACGTGAATTCAGTCACAAAGCCGATGCTATATGTGGCAATTTTGACCCGTTTACTTAAGTGGGTCGATTTGCGTTTGTTTATTCTTCAACGCGTCAAACAGGTTGAAAGTCATCTGACTCTTAAAGGGCGCGCTTTATTAGTAAATGTTAAGATAATTTTGAAATGAATAATATTTTTATTTTGTGATCTTATTTAGCACATGTTAGTAGAAGCTAAAAAAATGTACATAGATCGGCCCAGGCTGACCTGTTTAATTTACACATATTGCCATTTTCCACCTCTAGTCAATGCAAATGAAAATGAAGATTTGGGTAATAAAAGGAACATACCGCGAAATAGAAAGTAACCAAACACAAAGTCCACCTATACCAAAATCAAGCACTAATGGTTAACACAACCACAATTATTAGTTATAGGTGGGAAACTATGATCCTGCAATATATATATTTGATAGATAAACAACCTGCATATGATTATAACAACATATCAGGTAAATATACAAGTCGCGACTTCATTGCACTGGTAAATAAGTAGAAACCAAGACGTAATTTGGGTCGGGTTGAGTTGGACCCGTAAATTCTTTTTGTTCATTTTTCATAAAAATATATACACTTTATTAATACACTAAATACGATTAAAAAAATTTACAACTATATATAATATATGCATAAAATGCTTCACCTTTTCTCCTTTTTAGCTGAACCTTTTGATTTGAACCGTAAATTCGTTTTGTTCATTTTCAAAACAAAAATATACTTGATTAGTACACTAAATATGGTTAGAAAAACAATATTTCTACAATAATATCCAATCTTTGCATAAAATGTTTCCCAGTTTCTCCTTTTAATATAAATATAAACCTTTTGATTTGACCCTTAAATTCTTTTTGTAAAACGGGTCAAAATTGCCACTTATAGTATCAATAAAGATGACAAAAAATAGACTTACTGAGTATAATAAAAGAACAAATCGGTTCCGTGAGTGGTAACATCAGCAACAGCAGCTGCTAGAAGCAAACGAAAGGCAACGATTCGAAAAGCCAATAACCAAATAGGGTGTAATCCTTTTATAGAAGGCATCCATGCTTCATAGTCATAAAGAAGCCAAGCTCTTTGTTGCTTTCTAAAAGCTTCATATTTGGAAATCAAATATGATGCTATAACAATGGGAGTGAAGACCCATATGAAGCATAGCAGGAACTTCCAGGTCAACCAGTAAGTCAAAGTTGTAGTATCATTAGGCTCCATCCTAGCAAAAGTATATTATATATATTAAAAAACACTTACAAGGGGAGTTAAAATAAAGAGGTGATGGGCAGTTAGTTGCTGATATTTGGATCAAGAATCATGAAATGAAATGGAGGGAGTTTGTTGTTATTTTGAAGAACAATAAATACAAGTAGAAGCAAAGAAAGAAAAGTGTAGTTTGTTTGTTTATTCATGTCCTCTGCAGCAGTGGCGGATCCAAGATTTTTTTTCAAGGGGTGCACAATTTTTTGATGTTCCAATTTCATGGAGCCGGATATAAAAAACTCTGGCCGGTTTGACGGTTTGGGTCGGTTGATGGTTCGGTTCGGGTACGGTTTATCACATAATAAAAATACGATATTGAAATATAAAAGACATCACCATTGCAAAATAAAAAGACATCGTCATTGAAACATAAAAAAGACATCGTCATTGCAAAATAAAAACACAAAAAATATGGCAATGAATATATAAAATTTTCATGAAATAATTGTTTGTTTGTTGGTGAACACAATCAATGAATATGTAAGAACACCACAAATAATGATACACTCAAAAGCTTCTAGTATTACTGATTTCAAAGTTAAATAACTTGAAACACATGGCTGGGTTAAATAGTCTACATGTAAACATAAAAATATGGCAAAGAACATGTAGATAATATATAATTGAAAACAATATTAATATATTAATATTACAAACCGTGGAAAAGAGCCAAAGGATAGATATATGCATCAAGTCGTTGCCGTTCGTCCTCGTGCTCTGTAGGCCTGTAGGGTAGCGGCTGATAATTTTTGTAAGTAAAACCCTAAAATATTAAAACACATGTCTTATAAAAGGTAAAAAAAAAATCAAAAACAAAAAAACAAAAACCGGCCCAATAAAGCCTCGAACATGGGACATCACCTATAGCTTAAAGTGTTTTAACCACTCCACCATTTTTTAGTTTAGTAGGGTGGTGCACTTCAATTTTATAAAGGCGTGCACTTCTTATTTTATATATAGAATTACACTATAATTTCGAAACTTGGGGGTTCCCGTGCACCCCCAACCTTCTATATAAATCCGCCCCTGCTCTGCAGGCGAGGCCTGACTTTCATGATTCTTCCAGAAAACTCCACCTTGATTAATGACGTGTCTCATTATGAAATGAATAACGTACGTGTCACACATGGTCGGACTATTAATTAAATCAGTTTTATTATAATAATACTCCATACTCCACTAACAAAAATAAATTTCTCCACGTTTTTTCTCTTTCCATACAACATATGTTTCTTTTTTCATTTCATTTTCATTGTCATTGTCATTGTCTTCGTCTTCTTTTTATATTATTTTCTCAGCGGATGGTCATGTTCAATGGTATAAGGGTAGGAAGCTTGGCTTTCAATGCGGTTACGAACCTATGAAACTTCGATGATATTTGGTTACGTCGTTAAAAATAAAGCAAGCCATAAATTCGTCCACACCCAACTACAACAATTTAACATATTAAAAAAACAAAAAAGGACGTATTGCAGTTGCGAACCGATATAATTTCGTTGATTATGGAATCGAGGGAAAAAAAGTTATAAACAAACTTGCGCGTTGCGTTTGTGAACTAATGCGAATTCAATCGGAATCAACGCTGTTGGGGCTAAACCGTACACAGAAAACCATGTGTTGTGGTGTGAACCGACACGAGTTCGGTCGGTATCAGGTTACGACACCGAAATTAAAGCAATAAGTTAAGTCGTCCACACTCAATATACAACAAATTATCATGTTTACATAAAAAAAGACCGTAGCGAAAACCAAAATATGTGCGTGTTGTGGTCGTGGCTGTTTTGGTCAAAAATCGGTTTAAGGATAATGTAACCAAATTTTTTTAGTGAGGTATAGTGCTTGTATGACGATAGTGATTATGTAAACGAAATAAGGATGAACACAGAGATTTGTTGCAAGGAAAAGCCCTTGATCGGTTAAAGGATCGCCCACACAAAAACCTCGGGTGATGACAAATCGTTTATCACCAGTTTATTAATCAAAAAGGTGTTACAATAGTTGGAGATTATGATCAGCGATTACAATAATTGCTAAGTATGTTAATATTGCTAAAATGATCTCTGCGTATTGCCTAACGAGTATGTTGTGTATTTTCCTAGCTGATCATAAGCTCAATTTATAAAAAAAAGCAAACAATAAGTCCTATTATATCGCCACTTCTCCATGATCAGTTGCAGCTCTTTGACCACGTGCAAAACTTCACGGACTTGCGGATAAATAGGTGGACTAAGTCTTATAACCGTTGAACATGTTAATCACAACACCATTCAAATAAAGCAATTGTTAGTAAACAATTAATACCGAGGATCCTTGATCCTGCGCAACCTGGAACATATCCTAAGGATAATTAATCCAAAAGTTACATAATGATAACGTATCCTCAGCATAAAAATCTATGCCCTAACAATTGCCCCCCAAAATGGCGGTTGTTTGTGGATAAAATCTATCATTTTGAAATTCAAATTTCCCGCAAAAATAAGAAGATTAGATGTGAGTCATAAATAATTAATATCACCCAGCCTGATTAATGTTTGCCACCTATAAATGTGATCATTATAATCCATTTATAATCACACTCTCGACGATTAAACATGTATCATTCTCTCTCTTTTCTTTTCATTTTCTTTTTAAATATGTCAACCGTCTCCGTTTCATCTTCTTCTGAACAGTTGGATTCAGGCGAACTCCGACCATAAGGTCTTCTCTCTAACCCCTCCTCCGAGATCTATAAATTCACCGACCCAGAAATTGATAATCTCTGATCATTATTTCCAGCCGTCACCGTCTTTCGTCCCTTCGACTCCACTGTACGAAGTGATGTATATCTAAATCTTGGATCTGCTTTCCGGCTCAACCTTTTTTTATCAGTTACACATACCCCTTTCTAAGTTTTACCCAAAGTTTCTTTACCTTGACCGGAATTAGCTAATTCACGCGAAGCCCATGTTGTGGAGGAACTGCGCATCATCGAAAGGATCGTTGATGAAGAAGGCCTTGAGTTTGGCTTATCAGAGCTATCATATCTTTATACTCTGGTCGCTCACGGCTCTAAACGTTTCGTTTTGAAATCCAAACCACATCAACCAAGTCCCGTCCTTAAAGCCACCCATAATGGGTCCTTATGGAAAAACCAGTTTTTCTTTGTAAAAAAGGACTCAATCCCTAGTGGGTCTGATTTACCCAGGAGGTGGATCAAGGAGGGTAGGATCCTGGATCCTTAGGTAACATAGAGAATACTTGATTCTTCAATTAACGACTTATTCTTTCTTTTACAGTTGATAATTTCGCTTTGCTGGCCGAGCTTCCCGGAGTTAAAGAAAGAGTGAAGAAATTCCTTGAACTGGATCCAGATATTAAAACTTTTCAAGCTAAGTTTACCGAAGCTTTCCAAGAGACAATTTCGGAATCAATTAGCAATATGTCAAGTAAGATTTTCAATAATATTATTTAATATTAATTGAAAATAATAGAAAACTTATCTTTAAATTGTGTTTTGTAGGTGCTCAGAAATCCGGTAAGTCTGCTTCTCAATTCTCTGTTGAATACATTGATTGTTTTATTGTGAAGAAAGAGACCCCAAAGTTCACGCCGATCCATGAGCCACGTCCTGTGACGACTCGAGCTAAGTCTGGAGCTTCCAAAAGAAAGAAGACCGCCGAGCCAGAAGACCTGTTTGAGGCTGGAAAGTATATCACCACCATCGTAAGGATCCTTTATCCTCTTTATCTGATCTTGTGGATCCAAAATCCTTTTGAACTTAGTTTGTTGTAACGTACATGCCATGGATTCCGCCAAGAGCTACTATGATAAGATGGTTAATGAGTATCAAGAGACCCTGTCGGGAATGATTTATATTGCTGCTGCAAAGGATAAGACGATTGCCAAGCTGACCAAAGAAAAGAAGCAGGCCGAGGAACACACATCCTCAGTTGAGACTCAGCTGCAGGAGGAGGTGACCCGCGCCTTTAATGAAGCAAAGATCAGGGTGGCCAAGTCTGTTCTCCAAGCCAGGATCAAGATTGCGACCGAGGCTAATGATCCTTACTTCAACAAATTGGCGTGGTATTTGGCAAAGTGGAAGCAGTCTCTGGCAACGTTAGGCGGTGGCGAAGATGAAGCGGGCGAAAGCAAGGATACTGCGGTCGGTGGTCAAGAGGCGGAGATGACGGATGCGGGGAAGGATGCGGCGGTGGAAGAGGATGCTGTGAAAGCGGGCAATGAATCATAGAAGAGACAAGGCTCGAGCCCGCTTTTTTAATTGTTTGTGTTTTGATGGATATTTGTTGGTTATGTACTTAAGACAATAGTTTATTAAGATAAAGGATCTTTGATCCTTAAGACAATTGTGAGGGGTAGCAAAGGTGGAGAGATCCTCTGTTTTCGGGGATAAAGCCTTTGATGCCCCTTTCCTTTACTTTTCATGCACTTTAAGACTGTCAGTAACACCTGCTTAACTCGGGTGGATAGTCCATCTTTTGCATGGTGAAATCCGGGTTAAGGATTTTTGGTAAGTCCAAGTGACTTATTAATAATAATAATAACTTAAAACTTTTGACTACTTGCTTGTTGTCTATTATTATGAATGTATTGCTGTTATAGTTTATATCCATAAGGATTTTTAAGAAATGTTTTAAGAAAAGTTCTAAGGAGATTTTCAAGGATAAATTGTCCTTGTAAAAACAGATTAAGGATCCTAAATCCTTGAATATATAAATTTATAAAGATTTAATACGAACTAATATAAATTGATAAGTAGAGTTCATACCATAAGGTCTGATTAGACCTAAGTTACCACAAATGTGAATGCTTCCATGATCCTTGTAGTTGGACTTAGGATACCTGATGCAAATAACTTATCATAATAGATGGGATTTGTAACATCCTAAAATATTCTAATATTAAATAAAGACAGTTGCATTAAGTTGTCGTGTGTTAAATAATTAATTAGTGTTAATAAAGAGGAATGATGGACTTGGATAATTAAAAAGGATTAAAGGGTAATGGGCCTTAGGTCCATGGGCTTTAAGGGATATAAATACCCCTTAAACCATCCTAAAACCCTAAATCCTCATTCTTACCATCTTATTCTCTTCACACTAAAAAAAAACACACACACCTACACCACCATATTCGGCCGAGATAGAAGAGTAAGATCCGAGCCAAACAAACGTTGAATCCTCGTTACACAAGATAGATACAAGACCAAAAGCTCATAACCAAGCTAAACCGTAACCTTAAAACACGTATGTATGTCGTTTATCTTTAAAGTTTACGTTTTTATAAACGGTTAGCTTTGAAACTTGAATCTAGTATAGATCGAGTATAAACAAGTATTAAAGTAGCAAACTTGATGATAAAACAAATCTATTGAACCCGCGAACATAAATGGCTCGATTAAATGAACCCGTAAACCTAGTATTGAACGTTTTTAAGCTAAAGGTCCAAACTTTATGCTTTTCCGGGCCGAGTCTTATCCGAAATTGGCCATGGGAACGTTTACGGGAATGGTTAAGATCATATCCGAGGTTTATACGTACATAAGCGATTAGTGGGTTAAGAAAAAACCCGTAGTTGCTGTTGCTGGGCAACTTCGTCCGTAGCTAAGTTCGCTACTGTTAAACTTCGCCTGTTTAAGTTCGCAGCATGCTAAGTTCGCCTGGTTAAGTTCGCAGCATGCTAAGTTCGCCTGGTTAAGTTCGCTACTAGCTAAGTTCGCTGATGTTAACTTCGCCATTAGCTAAGTTCGCTTCTGTAACCTCGCTATACAAGTTCGCTGAATATAAGTTCACCTAACATATAAGTTCGCTTAAGTTAGGTTCGGTAACGAAACGGATAGCGAATCAGACTTGATTCGTTATGAGGAATGAGTTAATGAATTAGGAAATAAATTAAAATCCTAGTGAAAAATGTGTTAACGCAGTTAATGAAAATAAAATGTGGCTCGACCCCAGCCAGGGGCTCTGCCCCTTGGACCCTGCTAGGGGCTGCCGCCCCTAGACCCCGCTTCCAGGGGCGCTGCCCCCGAACCCCCGTTTGTTGTGGGTAATAACTAAGACTAGAAAGATGACATGTGTAGTGATAGTTAATTGATACGTGTAATTATTATACAGTCAGCCGTGCACAACTGAAGAAAGGAATTACCATTAACGGTGAACGTAACCGCATTCAGGTGAGTTTCTAGCCCCATTTCCTTGTTATGTTTTTGGGGCTGTGTGCATACTCGATGTGAATGTTAATACACTTACCTTAAATGGTAAGTGTATGTCTTATTGACGATTGTGATAGTTATGTATGTATACTTGATAGTACGTGAACGACCTTCGGGTATTGCACGTATTGTTAAGGTAAGTATAGTATGGTATGTATGAAATGTGTATGTGAATAAGGAAGTATGTATGATTATGTTGTGTATGGTATTAATTGTATGGATATGATAATGAAAGGTAAGGTAAGGTTAAAGGGTTGCATACCCTAATAATATATGCGAAGGATAAAGGGTTGCATACCCTAATAATATATGCGAAGGATAAAGCTTGCATACCCTAATAATATATGCGAAGGATAAAGGGTTGCATACCCTAATAATATATGCGAAGGTTAAAGGGTTGCATACCCTAATAATATATGCGAAGGTTATAGGGCGTAATGCTCTTTGAAACATAAGGTAAGTATATGAAAGAAAGAAAGTTCGAAGGTAAGTAAGTATATTATAAACGAAAGTATGAAAGTACGTAGTTATGAATGTATTGTATGTTATGTGATTAACTAGAACTCACTCAGCGTAGCTGACTTTTAGTATGCACGCAGGTGAGTAGAATGAGGCAGCTCGCTTGAGGGGACACATGGCATTGAATAAGAGGCTGGCATCGGAAGACTCAAGACGTGTTATGTTTTAATTACTTAGTTTTTGAAAGACAAGCTGTTTGTTTAAGACAAGTTTTGGATTGTTATGAAATGTTTTATGAAAGTTTTTATGTTCCGCGAATGTTTTAATTAACTCTGATTTTTAGGACTGTGTTTATGAGTAAATCCAACACCCAAGTAGGGCTACCGGTAACGGGGCCTTACAGGATTAAACCCAACAAACTGGGGACGAGCCCAAATAAACTGGGGACAAGCCCAACAAACTAGGGACATGCCCAAATAAACTAGGGACAAGCCCAACAAACTAGGGACAAGCCCAAATAAACTGGGGACAAGCCCAACTAGGGACAAGCCCAAATAAACTAGGGGCAAGCCCAACAAACTGGGGACAAGCCCAACAAACTGGGGACAAGCCCAAATAAACTGGGGTCTAGTCCAAAGATACGGATGTTAACTAGGAACTCGCCCGAACCGGTAATTAGCCCAAACATGAGTGACGTGAAAACGCCAAAACCTTGTGTATGGTACATCTACCATTAATTCGTAGGATCCTCCATATAGCCAAAACAATGAAATTGTCAGCCACTAAGCGTGTACTAGTCCCACTGCCCCGAACTATACTTTGGATAGCATGCGCTACAGGCGAGAGTGTAGAAACTCTAATTCGTGAGAAAGGTGAAAACCTTTAAACCTTGGAAGATGTGATCATTGGGGATCACACCTTAATCGTGGGATTAGACCAGGGAGATATTGATGTACCTTAGATGTGATGGAGAGGAGGCCAACCTCTTGATCATTGAATCTCTAACTGACATCTGCATTGTCACTTAAAGCTTGGAAAAGATAAATGTTAAGAATATATTATCCTTTAGTTAGTAATATAAATCTGAATAAATGATAATATAAAATTTTACCAACTTTGGGATCCTTGATCCTGGTTAAATGAAGTATTTCTTAAGATGGATAGCATTCCATTCTCTTGGTAGTCGGTCAACTTCCATGGTAAGTAGATGATATGCCCCATTTCCAGCTTCTGATTCGATCAAGTAAGGACCTTCCCACTTAGGTGCTAGCTTTCCATCTGCGGGATTAGTTGTATTTTGGAAAGCCTTCCTTAAGACCAAGTCTCCTTTTTGAAACCTTCGAATTCTGATGTTCTTGTTGTATGCCCCAGCTATCCTTTGTTGGTATGCTGCCATTCTGATCTTTGCTATGTCTCTGATCTCATCAATAGTATCTAGATCTTGGAATAGACTTTCATCGTTGGCCTAAGGATCACGGATGCTTATTCTAGCAGTAGGAACCACCATCTATGTAGGGATCACAGCTTCTGCTCCAAACACTAATGAGAAGGGTGTTTGACATGTTGCATTCTTTGGTGTTGTTCTATCAGCCCAAAGAACATAAGGAAGCTCCTCGGCCCACTTGCCTTTCTTGGATCCTAGTTTCTTCTTCAATTTATTGATGATAATCTTGTTACTTGATTCTGCTTGACCATTGGCTTGAGGATGAACTGGTGTAGAAGTGATTATCTTGATGCCCCAACTGTCACAAAAGTTAGTAGTTCTTTTCCCAATAAACTGAGATCAATTATCACAAGCAATTTCAGATGGGATACCAAATCTAGTTATAATGTTTCTTTTAATGGAGGATATAACTTCCCTTTCTCGGACTTGCACGAATGTTTCTGCCTCAATCCATTTAGAGAAGTAGTCTGTCATAGCAAGCATAAAGACCTTTCCACCTGGTGTTTTTGGTAGCTTGCCTACAATATCCATTCCCCATTTCATGAAAGGCCATGAAGAGGATATAGGATACATAGGTTCTGCTGGCTGGTGAAGTATGTTTCCATGCCTTTGGCAAATATCACACTTATTTGAGTATTCCATTGCATCATTCTTTATTGTTGGCCAGAAGTACCCAGTCCAAAGTATCCTGGAGAATAACGCTCTCCCCCCTATGTGGTTGTCGCAAAACCTTCGTGGAGTCCTTGTAGCACATATAGTATCTCAGGATCCTCGATGCATCTTAAGTAGGGACCTGCAAGAGACTTTCTATATACAGTTTCTTGTAAAATAATGAACTGTGATACCGTTATTCTGAAAGCTTTAGGGTTTTCCCATGTAGGGATTTCTCCATCTTGGAGGAACTTCTTGATCGGAAGGATCCATGATCTTACTATCGGAGAGGATGAAGGATCCTTAAGTTATTCTGAACAAGCCGTTGTCACCTCCATAGCATCATGTTCCCCAATTGCCGGAGACAATATATAACAAACCACAAAATAAAAGTAAAGAAATAAAATGAAGAAAATTCCATCCCACATTGGTGGAGAAAAGAAAAGGAGAGGCTTCCACCATAGTATAAATAGGAGTGTAAGTTCTTGTCCCACATCGCTAGATTATAAAACTAGTGAGCTCTTTATAAGAAAGAAAACTCATATGTTAATATTCTTATAAGACAAATCACACCCAGTAGACCTAGCGGAGGGTACGAAGCACCCGAACGCGAACGCGCACGCGTACGGGCACGGGTGAAGTGCGATGGGCGCAATGTGGCGCTTTGATGCGCACTTTGCACTTCAATAATCCTCCCTTCGTGATACACGACAGGTTTAGACTAGTCTCATCGCGTTACGCGATGACGTGTAAGTTATCCAGAAATTTTGCGGGGTAGCGATACGCGATGGCCTATTAACGTAACACATCGCGATACGCGACGTGGAGGTTACGCAGACGAGGCACGTGGCGTGCCACGTAGCATGCCTAGGGATAACTCGGCAATGCTCTAGATTCTTCGCGATACGCGATGACTTTTGTTTATGACCATCGCGTATCACGACGGCTTCCAGAATTTGCTATAAATAGGTTGAACATGAGGCATTCACTCCTCGTCCAAAAATCTTTCTTTCTCTCTAAATTTCCTTATATATATATGTATTAAGAAGATGTTATAATACCCGAGTGTCGTAGTGATATCCTATCCGATCGAAAGAAACTTATATACGCGAATCAAAAAGCTCTGCCTATTAAGGTAAGACATTGTGCCATCGTGTAAAGTTTCTAATCTCGTGATTATCGTTATGATTATTGGTTTTATACTAATCTAAATATACTACATTGTGTTTAAGCTAGGTTCTTAATACCAAGAAGCGTTCTTTAAATTGTAAACTTGCAAGGTGAAACATTCGAGTTTTTGTACCACTCATATTTGCGTGAGACAACTGTTTTTCTGACACTGTCATGATAAATTCAAGACCTATAAAATCATGGTAGATGGTCTAAATGTTTTCAAATATATTTTTAAAGTATTTTAAATACATTACAGTGATTAAGTCTCTGTAGACTTACAGGGTAGTTACTACTGGGCTATTACATGTTACTTATTGGACAAGTTTTAGCCAATAAGTAATATGATCACAGTCATAGATACGGTCGAGTGACAAGTACCTTTCGGTAATTTGTAAGCAGGCAGATGTAAAAACATCTTGATACTGTAATTGTAAAATGAGTCACTTACGAATGAATGTACTCACCAGTATTTCTTGCTGATCAAATATTTTAAACATGTTTCAGGTGACTTGTTAGAGACAAAGGAATGATGCATGCGGGCTTCCAGCTTAAATAAGTGGCTTGTCACCAGAATAAAGAAACATGTTTTGTAAATTAGGGTTTATTCCTATAAAGTTTATGTTTGTATCAAAATGGATTAAATTTTCAGTTTATAATAATAATAATCATGGTGTTTTTATAACTCTGATCATTTTTCCTAACTACGGTTCTGATAAAAATTTTCCGCTGCAAAATAATTTAATAAACACTGATACCATCAATCAATGCTCACGTCTTCACTCCCAGGGTATAGGGGTCGGGGGTTGTGACAACTAAAGTGGTATCAGAGCCACTGGTTTATGAAATATGGGTATTTTAATAATACCTAATCTTAAATCTAAGAGTTAGGAAATACATGCATAAACCTATGTGTTAACCATACATATAAGATTCTAAACACACGCGAAATTAACTATTATTTTCTTTTGGAGTTCGTTGTTTTATTGTTATGATTAACAGCATGAGTGAGCTCGTAGAAGCATTCACAAGCATATCCGTAAATCCTATGGATATGGGGGAAGTAGAATCTAGTGAACAACATATAGAACCCATGATCTTTCAAGCACAACCCATGGAACAACCTGTAGAAAAACCAAAGCCCAAAAGAAGAAGAAGACTCAAAGACTGGCAAAGAGGATTGAGAAGAGGTAAGAAAGGAAGAACCGCAGCCACACAACCACCACCACAACCTGAACCACCAACTCAACCACAACCAACTGAACCACCAACTCAACCACAACCAACTCAACCACAACCCCCTTCAACAATACCAATGCAGGAGCGCCTAGGCAGATACCTAGATGAGTGCGAAATTTTTTAGCCAATATTCAATGATATAGGTGCAGCAAGCTCCAGCAACCTGAACATGCCATTTCAGAACCCGAATAATACACTCCCCTCTAATGATATTATCAGCCAAGCTCAGCTAGAGGAATGGTGGACGAATGACTGGCAGTATCAAACAATGATGACAAACCCGTATGCACCATTCCAGGCTGAAACTTCAAACTACCCTAGTATGACACCAGAAATGACAACTCAGCTCCATCATTACGGGGAGGAATTAATGGATACCGGCAATAGACTGAAAAATATTGGGGAGAACCTGACATGGAAATACTATGACCGAGAACCCTATATATAAACCATATATATAATATTTATATGTTCATTATCGTAATTATTTGGTGTAAAAAAAGTGTATGTATATAAGAAAAGTGTGTAGTGACGCATATATATAAAGTGTGTAGATGTAAATCATATTGATGCATATATATAAAAATGAGTAATGTCGCAAAGATCGACGATTTTGACATATTCTGTGCCTATGTGTTATTTATACTTATGTGTTATTTATATCTTGCTTACCTTATTATTTAATTACGATATTAATAATTCCTTTATTATATGTAATTCAGATGTCGAATGAGCACAATCACGAAAACGAGCACAATCGCAAAAAAGAGCACAATCGCGAAAATGAGCACAATCGCGAAAACGAGCATAATCATCAAATTTTCAATCAAGAAAATCGTCTGAACATGAATGCTATTGAAAATATGATAGCTCAGAAAATCACTCAAGCAAATCCTTTAATTGCTGATGCTATTAAGCAACCTGTTTCTGTAATTAGGCATAAGACCGAGAGTAATAAACGAAAGTCTAACGCTGAGTCTAGTAACAATGTGAATGGAGGAAGTAGAAACCCATTACCCAAAAAGTTAAAAGTTCATGGTTGTACTTACAAGGACTTCTTGGCCTGTAAACCAACCGAATTCTCTAGAAATGAAGGACCTATTTCAGCTCTACGCTGGATAGAAAAGACAGAAGCTACCATAAGAATCAATAAATGTGCGAAAGAAGATGAAATATTATATGCTTCTTAACCTCTTCATTAATGAAGCAATAGAATGGTGGAACACAGTCCTCCAGTCAAAGGGAAACAACATAGTTTATACTATGACCTGGGAGGAGTTTAAAGAAATGGTTGAAAGGAAATTTTATCCTCTTCATGAAAGAGAAAAGATTGCTACTATATTCTTAAACCACAAGATGGAAGGTGTGAAGTGTCGTGAGTATACGACAAAATTCTTCGAATATGCGAGAATGGTACCGTCTTTGGCTTCCCCAGAATCAGTGCTAATTTCTCGTTATATTTGGGGATTAGTAAGTGAAATCCGCGATCTGGTAAAGTCAGCTAGACCTCAGACTATTGAAGAAACAGTTGAGCTAGCCAATACCATGACTGACGGAATAATCCGAACCCAGGAAGAAAACAAAAAGAAAGATTTAGCCCAGAAGATTATCCAAGAATTTCGAAAGAAAGGAACAAGGCAATCTAATACTCATCCTTTCATAGAATTTGCAGAAAGAGGCATTCAGGGAGATGCTCTTTTAAGAAAACTAAGTATTGCAGTTATTGCAAAATGGCTGTAGATATGGACGAAGAATGTAGAAGAAAGGAAAGCTGTGTTTGCTACAACTACGGAGAACCTGGCCACACCCGTCCAGAATGTCCAAAACTGATAAAGGTGCCTAACAACAAAGCAAAGAACACAGATGGACCTAAGAAGAATGCACGAGCTTTTCAGCTTATTGCACAAGAAGCATTAATGATTCCAGACGTCATTACGGGTACGTTCCTTACTAATAACTTTTACGTCAAATAATTGTTTGATTCCGGAGCAAATAAAAGTTTTATAAACACGAAGTTTTGCCAAGCCCTAAATCAACCATTAATCAAACTTCATCAAGTCTGCACGGTAGAAATGGCTGATGGAAATTCCATTCATATTCATGAAATACTTCAAGAAGAAAATATAAACTTACTAGGCCCCAAGTTTAAAGCAAATTTACTCCCAATGAATCTGGCTGGATTCGATGTCATATTAGGAATGAACTGGTTAGCAGCCAATCATGCTCAAATCCTATGTAATACAAATTCTATTGAAATCCGCACGCCAACGGGAAAAATCATTACCATTCAAGGAGATAAAATGCTCAAGCCTAGAAAGTTCATATCAGTAACGAAAGCGGAAAGCTATCTAAGGAAACAAGACGTAGTGTATATGATTTATGTAATCATTAGCGCCAAAGGAAAATAGCTAAAAGAAATTACGGTAGTATCAGAATATTCTGACGTCTTTCCAGAAGATTTACCTGGACAACAGCCTGATCGTGAAGTTGAACTTAGAATCCATATAATACCAGGAATAGTGCCAGTTGCTAAAGCACCATATAGATTTGCGCCAACAGAGATGTTAGAATTAAAGAACCAATTAGATGAATTGCTAGAAAAATGTTTTATACGACCTAGCTCATCACCCTGGAGAGCACCAGTATTGTTTGTCAAAAATAAAGATGGGTTGATGCGTATGTGTATCGATTATAGAGAATTAAATAAAGTCACAGTTAAGAATCGGTATCCTTTACCGAGAATTGATGATTTATTCGATCAACTCCAAGGAGCTCAATATTTTTCTAAATTCGATTTACGCTCAGGATACCATCAATTAAAAGTGCAAGAAGAATATGTTCCTAAAACAACTTTTAGAACAAGATATGGTCATTATGAGTTTACAGTCATGCCATTTGGTTTAACCAATGCACCAGCTGCATTCATGGATATGATGAACCGAATATGTAAACCATATTTGGATAAATTTGTAATCGTTTTAATAGACGATATACTCATTTATTCCAAAACCAGTGAAGAACATGTCAAACATCTTCATACACTTTTTACACTATTGAGAAAAGAGAAGCTTTACGCTAAATTCTCAAAGTGTGAATTTTGGTTACAAGGACACTTGATTAATCATGAAGGTATTCAAGTAGACCCTTCCAAAATAGAAGCTATTACTAATTAGGAAATTCCTAAAACTCCTACATAAATTCAAAGTTTCTTAGGATTAGCGGGATATTATAGACGCTTCATTCAAAATTTTTCCCAAATAGCAGCTCCGTTAACCAAGTTAACGTGTAAGAATGTCAAGTTTGAATGGGGACCTAAGCAAGAAGATGCTTTTGTAACTTTGAAGCAAAAGTTAAAAAATGCCCCAATACTTGCACTACCAGAAGAAACTGAAGATTTCACAGTTTGTTGTGATGTTTCTAAATCAGGATTGGGATGTGTACTAATGCAACATGAAAAAGTTATTGCTTACGCATCTAGACAATTAAAGAAGCATGAAGATAATTATACAACACATGACTTATGTAACATCCTCAAAATTTCAAACCAAATTTGACAACTTAGAAAAGTAGAGGGATCAAAAATAATCTCAAGATAAGTAATGAGAAAATATTAAATAAGGAAATATAAGAAAAATAAGGAAACAAAAATATTTTTACATGGAGGAAATAAGTAAAGAGAAAACTTCATCCCACATTGAAAGATATAAGAAAGTGGAAGCATTCCACTAAGGTATAAATAAGGAAGATGGAATCCATCCCACATGGAAAGTGGTAAAGAAATAGAACTCTTTATAAGGAAGAGATTTTCAATAGTAATATTCTTTTATGAAGATCATGCACCAAGTAGTCCAGCGGAGGGTGCGTAGCACCCGACGCACTCGGGCTTAGGCTGAGGACGAGGACGAGGACGATGGCGACGGCGACGACGACGGCGAAGGGCGCAATGTGGCACTTTGCACTTCGCACGCTCACATCTCCGCGAGCCGCTTGAGATCCGCCTTAGTATTTTTGGACAACGAGAATTAGACCTAGACATGACAAGCTATCAAAGAAGAGGGACTAAAATGAAAAATAAATATTTAAGGACCCATTGCGCTACGCGATGAGTCCAAGGAGATGGCCATCGCGTACTGCGATGGGCCGTGATGAGTCAGCAACACGTGTCGCACTACGACGACACGTGGCAACATACCAGGATACGTGGCAGAATGTGTCAGACCACGTGGCGACACGTGGCAGACGTGTCAGGCCACGTGGCGACATGTGTCGGTCGCGATACGCGACGGAGTCAGGAAAGGAGCCCATCGCGTACCACGATGGGACTCATTTTCATCTATAAATAGGAGGGGCTACGGCTCATTTGCATACACCCACAGCCACTCTCTCTAGAATTTCACTCTCTCTCGACCTCGGTTTACGTGACAAGCACCGTTTTGCGTGCCACCAACCCGACAAATTATTACCTCGTAATCCGTTCCATAAACCCGGTGTTTTCCTCAATGTGCGTGCCACTCAAGAAACCCGACATTCTATCTCGAAGTACGTGCACGACCCGGCAACACCCTAACGTTGTCTCGATTTTTGTACCAAGAAGAGTTGATCAAGAACGCCTCGATAAACGTGCATAGAGTAGAAGTGCTGCCCGTATAAACTTAGGAATATCTAACTCCGAATACCCGTGCGAGGTAGGGGTTCTGCCTAAGTTTTTATTTTATTATTATTAATGGCTTAGACCATAGTCGAAGGTATAGCCGAACCTTGATTATAATTAAGCATAATATAACTTTTCTTAAGCAAAGGTTATAATCAAAATATAGTTTCTTCTTGACTAAGAAGCATAAGCAATTATATACAAAGGGTATAATAAATAGTATTTCTTTATCATTAAGAAATATGATATTCAAAGAATATAGTTTGATTAATGTTTCTTCTTGAAGAAGGAACTCCATATAGACGTTTCTTCTTTAAGAAGAAACGTAGCATATGATTGGTAAATAACAAAGGGACTAAAGGTCCAAATGTTTTATATAAACAAATGATTTAATCAAGGTTAAAGTTATACCAAAATAGACTAAGGTCTAAAGCTAGATCGATGATCTAGTTATTTATACAAATGTTATTCTCGTACTATAGGTCCGAGGTAACAAAACAAGAAGAAGAGAACAGAAAACAGGAATCAGTATCAGAAACTGATTATAAACAGAAAAGGTGAATACGCCCCAAACCGTTTATACTGAGTCGGAATGTTTGCATAGGATTTACGAATCCTTAAAACTTTGTGTTACAATAATAAGAAACTGACACTCTGATTAAGAGTATACATGTGTCTGGATCCAAACATACATGGTGACTCAAAGTTCCCCGAGGCCATGCATATCATCAACATGCCTCTGAAGGTCTATGAGACTGTTCAGAGAAATGATATTGTGTATATAATTAATTGTACATGGTACTTAGGGTAATTTGATCCCAATTTATTTGGGTGCCTAATGAGTAGTCACAAAGGTATTATTGTTGGTTTCACAACGGTATTGAAAAAGAGATTTTAGAGTCAACGTTATTCACCAGCTTTGTGCTGACGTATTTTCCCCCCATGTTACATGGAAACAAGAAAGGTTAGAATATACAAGCAAGAAGGAGTAGAAGATTGGAGTTATAGTCATTAGATGCTATCTAGTGGCTCAAATATTTTATTTCAAAATATTACAAAGAGTTATGTTTTCTAAAGAAATGTATTGTAAACTTTGAACGGGTATTTAAACCCGACTTTTTAATAAGTTTTCAAAGTAATAATATTTTATTAAAAGACTTCCGCTAAATTTAAACCGCAATTATGATATATTTACAAAACAGGTACCAACTATTGATCACACTCCTAGGCCCTAAAGTGGGGTGTGACAGGTTGGTATCAGAGCCATCAATCTTAGCGAATTAGGTATTTGATTATACCTAGGCTTTGATTAAGGATAAGTTTTGAAAACTTATTATATTGATTTTGATTCAAGCGACATAGATACTTAGTTGAAAAGTATCTAGAAATCACTCAAAACTAAATACGGATAAGATATACCAAATAAGATATGAACGTCTACCTATCCCTAAAATTAAACCTCGCGCAGATGTCCGATCGTCAATCTAGAGAAGAATCTGTTAAGCTTCGATCTGGTAAAGGAAAAGGATTTATGGGAACGTCTTTTCTCCCAATTCCTATATCTAGCGATGAAAGTACATGTCAAACAAAAATGGAGGAAGATTCAGATTCCTATGATTATGACATTTCGCTAGCTCAAATAATTCCCAATCATAACACATATGGAGCATGATCAAGTAGATCCAAGAAACCAATGACGCCAAAGGAAGAAGTAATGACTTATCCGAAAGAATATCCTCGGGAATATTTTAATATACCAGCAACTCAAGATTCTTACGTTGTTCGTACTCAAAAGGAAGAAACAATGGAAGAGATGGAAGTGAAAGAAAAAGAAAATGAGGATATCAAGAAAGATAGCAAGATTAAGAAATTAGTTATTCGTTGGAAAAAATAAAACCTTAGTAATTATAAAGAATACAATTGTAACAAATAAAATGCATTTTTGTAACTATAATAAGATGAATAAAAGATATGTTTTGAATTCTTCGAATATTGGACTTATCTTTTAAAATTTTATTGTGGTATGTCAAGAGAAGAAAGTGCAAACTCTCATAACAGTCCTCTCAAGAAATCAGGAAATGAAGAAAACATTAAAAATAAAGATAAAAATAATGAAATTCCTATCCAATATAAAGAAGAAACTCAAAAGATGATTAAGGAAGCCATGAAGGACTTTCTACAAGTCAAAGTCAACCAAAATCTAACAAGAGGAGTCGAAGTAAATCTGTTCCTTCAAGAAAGGAAGAAACTTATGATAGCTCTACGTCTGATAATCAATTAAAGAATAAGAAATGAAAAATCTCAAAATCGGTGGATGTTCGTTCAAAGACTTCAAGTATTATGGACCAAAGGAGTTTCACGGAGATAAAGGAGCTATCACAACCGTGAGGTGGCTTGAGGAGATGGAAACAATAGTGATAACAAGTAAGTGTACTGATGAAGAGAAAATTCAGTATTCCGCCTTAATGTTTAAAGGAGAGGTGCATGAGTGGTGGAATGCTCTGTTGATGAGAAAAGGGAGAGAAGTGATGTATAACTTAAGTTGGCAAACATTCAAAGGTCTAATATTAAAGAAATTTTGCCCAACTCATGAAATGGATTGAATTCAAACTGAGTTATGGAATCACAAGGTTGTTGGCACAAATCTTAGGGAATATAATACTAAATTCCTAGAATACTGCCGACGGGTTCCACATCTAGTAACTCTGGAATATAATAAAGTAACTCGTTACATTTATGGACTACCAAGAGAAATAAGAGACATGGTACGATCCCATATGCCAGAAACAGTTGATTCGGCTATGGAATTAGCCGGATACTTAATCAACAGTATGATAAGGAATCAAGAAGAAGAAAAGATAAAAGATAAAAGAGACTAAGAAACCAAAAGATTCAGGAAAGATAGGAAAAGAAGAAAGTACTCCCAAGTCAGCTTGTAAGACTTGTGGAAGAAAACATACTGGGAAGTGTCGACTAGAAAATTCAAACAATTGTGCATACTGCAAGAGAGCAGGACACACAGTAGAAGAATGTCGTAAGAAACTAGGAGTATGTTTTACATGTGGATTGGTCACTTTAAGACTGAATGCCCGAAAAGAAAAGCTAGTCAAGACTAATAAATGACAAGATCATATCAAAGAAATGTCAAGATAGATTAGCTAACTTTTGTATATTAATTGTAACTCGTTCTTAAACGAGAAGTTTTGTAATCAAAGAAGGGTATTTAAATCCCTAAGTTATAAATAAAATATTAACATGTAGATCGTGTTAATACACAAATAATGCTTATATTCAAAGGATGATCAAGAGGTTCAAATGTGGAAAAGTTCAATCGAAACTTAGAACAAATAAACGTTGAAGACACTTATCGTCTAGGAAGATGATATATCAACGTTAGATGATCGAAAGAAGTTCGTTATTGACCACAAGACATTTAAGCAATACAACTGATGAAATATTACTACCTACCTAGTAAGGTCGATCAAGAAGTCAAAGAAAAACAACTCGAAGATATTCAAGAAATACAATCGTTAAGTATAGCAAATGTGATTAAAGTCAAAGTACAGGGGTACTGTTAGAATACAGAGAATATCGTTGATAAAGATCAAGGATAGAATGGATTCGATAGACTGAATCTAACCAACAAGATAGTGGAATAAATTCGATAGACTGAATTAAAACAACAATGTAGTTAACATCAGTAAATATTTAGAATACATAACGGTAAGGTAAATAGTTAAACACAACTGATCAATGTGTTTAGCAATTTATATTTACTAATAATATTCTGAATTATGGACTGGTTACATCATTCGAGGATGTAAGTTAACAACAAAATAAAGAACCTAGTCATTCTACATACAGATTATAACAACAAGAATCAGATTAGATAGAATCTAATCAACAATTACAAAAGCAAGAACCATTCACTCTTAACTCAACGAACGATCTCGAGGACGAGATTCATTCCAAGGTGGGGAGGATGTAACATCCTCAAAATTTTGAACCAGATTTGACAACTTAGGAAATTTGAGGGATCAAAAATAATCTCAAGATAAGTAATGAGAAAATATTAAATAAGGAAATATAAGAAAAATAAGGAAACAAAAATATTTTTACATGGAGGAAATAAGTAAAGAGAAAACTTCATCCCACATTGAAAGATGTAAGAAAGTGGAAGCATTCCACTAAGGG